>NC_084605.1:1983000-2213500 GCF_033807715.1 Cololabis saira | reverse complement strand
ATGTCAAACCATTCAAAAGTTATTACAGAAAATATGTAATAGGCTAATAGAACCGCTAACAAGACCGCTAACGGGACCGCTAACGGGATAGCTAACAGAACCGCTAACGGAACCTCTAACGGGATTGCTAACTGAACCGCTAACGGGATCGCTAAAGGGATCGCTAACGGGACCGCTAACGGGACCGCTAACCGAGCCGCTAACGGAATCGCTAACCGAGCCGCTAACAACCGCTAACGGAACCGCTAACGGGACCGCTAACGGGACCGCTAACGGGACCGCTAATGGGATCGCTAACGGAACCGCTAACGGGACCGCTAACGGGACCGCTAACGGGATCGCTAACGGGATCGCTAACGGAGCCGCTAATGGGGTCGCTAACGGGACCGCTAACGAAACCGCTAACAGTACCGCTGACAGAACCGCTAACTGAACCGCTAACGGGATCGCTAACGGGATCGCTAACGGGACCGCTAACCGAGCCGTTAACGGAATCGCTAACCGAGCCGCTAACAACCGCTAACGGGACCGCTAACGGGACCGCTAACGGGACCGCTAATGGGATCGCTAACGGAACCGCTAACGGGACCGCTAACGGGACCGCTAACGGGATCGCTAATGGGATCGCTAACGGAGCCGCTAATGGGGTCGCTAACGGGAACGCTAACAACCGCTAACGGAACCGCTAACAGGACCGCTAACAGAACCGCTAACGGGATCGCTAACGGAACCGCTAACGTGACCGCTAACGGGACCTCTAACGGGATCGCTAACGGGATCGCTAACGGGACCGCTAACGGAACCGCTAACGTGACCGCTAACGGGACCGCTAACGGGATCGCTAACGGGATCGCTAACGGAACCGCTAACGTGACCGCTAACGGGACCGCTAACGGGATCGCTAACGGGATCGCTAACGGGACCGCTAACCGAGCCGCTAACGGAATCGCTAACCGAGCCGCTAACAACCGCTAACGGAACTGCTAACGGGACCGCTAACGGGACCGCTAACGGAACCGCTAACGTGACCGCTAACGGGACCGCTAACGGGATCGCTAACGGGCTCGCTAACGGGACCGCTAACCGAGCCGCTAACGGGATTGCTAACGGGATCGCTAACAACCGCTAACGGGACCGCTAACGGGATTGCTAACCGGGTCGCTAACTGGACCGCTAACGGGATCGCTAACTGGACCGCTAACGGGATCGCTAACAGGACCGCTAACAGAACCGCTAACGGGACCGCTAACACCAATAACACTACCATCCCATAATAAACACCTACCATCCCATAATAACACTAACATCCTATAAAAACACCTGCCATCCCATAATAACACTAACATCCTATAAAAACACCTGCCATCCCATAATAACACTAACATCCTATAAAAATAAAATGGGGATCATGTAAGGTCAGGGTTCAGATTCCTCCATTATCCAAGGTAAAGTATTATGAAGTCTGCATTGATGTGTCATGTGACTAGTTCTGGGTCACATGACCCGGAAGTATGGTAGTGTATATTGTATTGGAATGACTCAGCTAGTTTTTTGGATTTGACAAGCCTCAAATAACTTCACCTTGTAATCAAACTGTAGCTCCTATCAGAAAAACAAAGACATCGTGAGAGAGACAGAACCCGGAAGATTCTGACAATCTTAATTTTATTCAGATATTCCTTAAAATGTGTTAGTAACGGCAATTCGAAAACAAAAATGAGATTTTTTTTAAGAAAACTTCATTTAACATGGGAGTCAATGAAGAGACAGACAGGAATTGGCGTGTCTGTTGGCTCCACCGTTAAAGTTTTGTGCACACCACGCCTGTGAAAGTCACATTTTATAAATCACAACACCTATGTCTATATTCTGACCAAAAATGATCTGTCTACCTTTTACGGTTTGGCCGTGACCTCGAGTTACAAATAAGAAATCATGTTTTTTTTTCAGTGTAACTACACTCTAGCAAACTGACTCCCGTGCTCTAGATTTGAAAAAAAGTGATTTCCAGACCTCGCTTGAGGGCTCATATCTTGAAAAGTGTACATTTTAGGAAAAAACAGTCCGGGGTTTAGAGAGAGAAGAGAAGTTTTCCTCCGTTTTGAAGTTTGAATGACGTTTCTACGTGCAAGTATGAGAAAGATACGTGACTCAGAAAAAAGGTGAATTTTGTCTTTTTTCTCGACATTTTCCCATCCGCTTTGAATGGCGCCATAGGAATACATGGCAAAATGGTCTCCCCATTAGTTTGGAAATTTGGAAATGTTTTTGCACTTCGTGCAAAAACTATTTGTGCCATCGCTCTGAAAATCCACAGGACTGTAGTTAAATTCAGGGCCTACAACTTTCTAAATCGGTTCAGAATTTTTCGAGTAACGGTGTGCGAGTGGTGAGGCCCCAAAGTTCACACAATGCGTTCCGGATGGGGCAAAAAGCGCACGTTTGTGCACGTTGCGCAAAAACGTGCACGTCAATCGCTAATAAAAGTCATACCCATCGATTCCCGATTAAGGCGCACGTTTCTACGTTTTTACTTTTCGCGTTTTCTCAAAGCTGTAGGAGGAGTAGCCGGACAAAGTTTTTACGGAAGAATAAATAAATAACTAGACAAAATTCCCGGGAAATTTTGAAGTGCCACGGACTACTGCCGGATGATCTCGGGGCTTATTTGCACCCATGAAGGTCAAGGACTCGATACTTAGTCATTTGACACCACCCATGACTCTCTATGTCAAACCATTCAAAAGTTATTACAGAAAATATGTAATAGGCTAATAGAACCGCTAACAAGACCGCTAACGGGACCGCTAACGGGATAGCTAACAGAACCGCTAACGGAACCTCTAACGGGATTGCTAACTGAACCGCTAACGGGATCGCTAAAGGGATCGCTAACGGGACCGCTAACGGGACCGCTAACCGAGCCGCTAACGGAATCGCTAACCGAGCCGCTAACAACCGCTAACGGAACCGCTAACGGGACCGCTAACGGGACCGCTAACGGGACCGCTAATGGGATCGCTAACGGAACCGCTAACGGGACCGCTAACGGGACCGCTAACGGGATCGCTAACGGGATCGCTAACGGAGCCGCTAATGGGGTCGCTAACGGGACCGCTAACGAAACCGCTAACAGTACCGCTGACAGAACCGCTAACTGAACCGCTAACGGGATCGCTAACGGGATCGCTAACGGGACCGCTAACCGAGCCGTTAACGGAATCGCTAACCGAGCCGCTAACAACCGCTAACGGGACCGCTAACGGGACCGCTAACGGGACCGCTAATGGGATCGCTAACGGAACCGCTAACGGGACCGCTAACGGGACCGCTAACGGGATCGCTAATGGGATCGCTAACGGAGCCGCTAATGGGGTCGCTAACGGGAACGCTAACAACCGCTAACGGAACCGCTAACAGGACCGCTAACAGAACCGCTAACGGGATCGCTAACGGAACCGCTAACGTGACCGCTAACGGGACCTCTAACGGGATCGCTAACGGGATCGCTAACGGGACCGCTAACGGAACCGCTAACGTGACCGCTAACGGGACCGCTAACGGGATCGCTAACGGGATCGCTAACGGAACCGCTAACGTGACCGCTAACGGGACCGCTAACGGGATCGCTAACGGGATCGCTAACGGGACCGCTAACCGAGCCGCTAACGGAATCGCTAACCGAGCCGCTAACAACCGCTAACGGAACTGCTAACGGGACCGCTAACGGGACCGCTAACGGAACCGCTAACGTGACCGCTAACGGGACCGCTAACGGGATCGCTAACGGGCTCGCTAACGGGACCGCTAACCGAGCCGCTAACGGGATTGCTAACGGGATCGCTAACAACCGCTAACGGGACCGCTAACGGGATTGCTAACCGGGTCGCTAACTGGACCGCTAACGGGATCGCTAACTGGACCGCTAACGGGATCGCTAACAGGACCGCTAACAGAACCGCTAACGGGACCGCTAACACCAATAACACTACCATCCCATAATAAACACCTACCATCCCATAATAACACTAACATCCTATAAAAACACCTGCCATCCCATAATAACACTAACATCCTATAAAAACACCTGCCATCCCATAATAACACTAACATCCTATAAAAATAAAATGGGGATCATGTAAGGTCAGGGTTCAGATTCCTCCATTATCCAAGGTAAAGTATTATGAAGTCTGCATTGATGTGTCATGTGACTAGTTCTGGGTCACATGACCCGGAAGTATGGTAGTGTATATTGTATTGGAATGACTCAGCTAGTTTTTTGGATTTGACAAGCCTCAAATAACTTCACCTTGTAATCAAACTGTAGCTCCTATCAGAAAAACAAAGACATCGTGAGAGAGACAGAACCCGGAAGATTCTGACAATCTTAATTTTATTCAGATATTCCTTAAAATGTGTTAGTAACGGCAATTCGAAAACAAAAATGAGATTTTTTTTAAGAAAACTTCATTTAACATGGGAGTCAATGAAGAGACAGACAGGAATTGGCGTGTCTGTTGGCTCCACCGTTAAAGTTTTGTGCACACCACGCCTGTGAAAGTCACATTTTATAAATCACAACACCTATGTCTATATTCTGACCAAAAATGATCTGTCTACCTTTTACGGTTTGGCCGTGACCTCGAGTTACAAATAAGAAATCATGTTTTTTTTTCAGTGTAACTACACTCTAGCAAACTGACTCCCGTGCTCTAGATTTGAAAAAAAGTGATTTCCAGACCTCGCTTGAGGGCTCATATCTTGAAAAGTGTACATTTTAGGAAAAAACAGTCCGGGGTTTAGAGAGAGAAGAGAAGTTTTCCTCCGTTTTGAAGTTTGAATGACGTTTCTACGTGCAAGTATGAGAAAGATACGTGACTCAGAAAAAAGGTGAATTTTGTCTTTTTTCTCGACATTTTCCCATCCGCTTTGAATGGCGCCATAGGAATACATGGCAAAATGGTCTCCCCATTAGTTTGGAAATTTGGAAATGTTTTTGCACTTCGTGCAAAAACTATTTGTGCCATCGCTCTGAAAATCCACAGGACTGTAGTTAAATTCAGGGCCTACAACTTTCTAAATCGGTTCAGAATTTTTCGAGTAACGGTGTGCGAGTGGTGAGGCCCCAAAGTTCACACAATGCGTTCCGGATGGGGCAAAAAGCGCACGTTTGTGCACGTTGCGCAAAAACGTGCACGTCAATCGCTAATAAAAGTCATACCCATCGATTCCCGATTAAGGCGCACGTTTCTACGTTTTTACTTTTCGCGTTTTCTCAAAGCTGTAGGAGGAGTAGCCGGACAAAGTTTTTACGGAAGAATAAATAAATAACTAGACCAAAATTCCCGGGAAATTTTGAAGTGCCACGGACTACTGCCGGATGATCGCGGGATGCACCCATGAAGGTCAAGGACTCGATACTTAGTCATTTGACACCACCCATGACTCTCTATGTCAAACCATTCAAAAGTTATTACAGAAAATATGTAATAGGCTAATAGAACCGCTAACAAGACCGCTAACGGGACCGCTAACGGGATAGCTAACAGAACCGCTAACGGAACCGCTAACGGGATCGCTAACTGAACCGCTAACGGGATCGCTAAAGGGATCGCTAACGGGACCGCTAACGGGACCGCTAACCGAGCCGCTAACGGAATCGCTAACCGAGCCGCTAACAACCGCTAACGGAACCGCTAACGGGACCGCTAACGGGACCGCGAATGGGATCGCTAACGGAACCGCTAACGGGACCGCTAACGGGACCGCTAACCGAGCCGCTAACGGAATCGCTAACGGGACCGCTAACGGGACCGCTAACGGAACCGCTAACGGGACCGCTAACGGGACCGCTAACGGGACCGCTAATGGGATCGCTAACGGAACCGCTAACGGGACCGCTAACGGGACCGCTAACGGGACCGCTAATGGGATCGCTAACGGAATCGCTAACGGGACCGCTAACGGGACCGCTAACGGGACCGCTAACGGGATCGCTAACGGGATCGCTAACGGGGTCGCTAACGGGACCGCTAACAACCGCTAACGAAACCGCTAACAGTACCGCTAACAGAACCGCTAACTGAACCGCTAACGGGATCGCTAACGGGACCGCTAACCGAGCCGTTAACGGAATCGCTAACCGAGCCGCTAACAACCGCTAACGGGACCGCTAACGGGACCGCTAACGGGACCGCTAATGGGATCGCTAACGGAACCGCTAACGGGACCGCTAACGGGACCGCTAACGGGACCGCTAACGGGACCGCTAACGGGATCGCTAACGGGATCGCTAACGGAGCCGCTAATGGGGTCGCTAACGGGACCGCTAACAACCGCTAACGGAACCGCTAACAAGACCGCTAACAGAACCGCTAACTGAACCGCTAACGCGATCGCTAACGGGACCGCTAACCGAGCCGCTAACGGAATCGCTAACCGAGCCGCTAACAACCGCTAACGGAACCGCTAACGGGACCGCTAACGGGATCGCTAACGGAACCGCTAACGGGACCGCTAACGGGATCGCTAACGGGATCGCTAACGGGACCGCTAACCGAGCCGCTAACGGGATTGCTAACGGGATCGCTAACAACCGCTAACGGGACCGCTAACGGGATTGCTAACGGGGTCGCTAACTGGACCGCTAACGGGATCGCTAACTGGACCGCTAACGGGATCGCTAACAGGACCGCTAACAGAACCGCTAACGGGACCGCTAACACCAATAACACTACCATCCCATAATAAACACCTACCATCCCATAATAACACTAACATCCTATAAAAACACCTGCCATCCCATAATAACGCTAAAAACCTTAAAAAAAACCACCTGCCATCCCATAATAACACTAACATCCTATAAAAACACCTGCCATCCCATAATAACACTAACATCCTATAAAAATAAAATGGGGATCATGTAAGGTCAGGGTTCAGATTCCTCCATTATCCAAGGTAAAGTATTATGAAGTCTGCATTGATGTGTCATGTGACCAGTTCTGGGTCACATGACCCGGAAGTATGGTAGTGTATATTGTATTGGAATGACTCAGCTAGTTTTTTGGATTTGACAAGCCTCAAATAACTTCACCTTGTAATCAAACTGTAGCTCCTATCAGAAAAACAAAGACATCGTGAGAGAGACAGAACCCGGAAGATTCTGACAATCTTAATTTTATTCAGATATTCCTTAAAATGTGTTAGTAACGGCAATTCGAAAACAAAAATGAGATTTTTTTTAAGAAAACTTCATTTAACATGGGAGTCAATGAAGAGACAGACAGGAATTGGCGTGTCTGTTGGCTCCACCGTTAAAATTTTGTGCACACCACGCCTGTGAAAGTCACATTTTATAAATCACAACACCTATGTCTATATTCTGACCAAAAATGATCTGTCTACCTTTTACGGTTTGGCCGTGACCTCGAGTTACAAATAAGAAATCATGTTTTTTTTTCAGTGTAACTACACTCTAGCAAACTGACTCCCGTGCTCTAGATTTGAAAAAAAGTGATTTCCAGACCTCGCTTAAGGGCTCATATCTTGAAAAGTGTACATTTTAGGAAAAAACAGTCCGGGGTTTAGAGAGAGAAGAGAAGTTTTCCTCCGTTTTGAAGTTTGAATGACGTTTCTACGTGCAAGTATGAGAAAGATACGTGACTCAGAAAAAAGGTGAATTTTGTCTTTTTTCTCGACATTTTCCCATCCGCTTTGAATGGCGCCATAGGAATACATGGCAAAATGGTCTCCCCATTAGTTTGGAAATTTGGAAATGTTTTTGCACTTCGTGCAAAAACTATTTGTGCCATCGCTCTGAAAATCCACAGGACTGTAGTTAAATTCAGGGTCTACAACTTTCTAAATCGGTTCAGAATTTTTCGAGTAACGGTGTGCGAGTGGTGAGGCCCCAAACTTCTCGCAATGCGTTCCGGATGGGGCAAAAAGCGCACGTTTGTGCACGTTGCGCAAAAACGTGCACGCCAATCGCTAATAAAAGTCATACCCATCGATTCCCGATTAAGGCGCACGTTTCTACGTTTTTACTTTTCGCGTTTTCTCAAAGCTGTGGGAGGAGTAGCCGGACAAAGTTTTTACGGAAGAATAAATAAATAATAAGCCTGAGCAATAGTATGAGTGCCTCGTGCTGCGCACGAGGCACTCCTCCTCCATTGAGCTTGCGCAGCTCAATGGAGGAGGCGTGCCACGTGGCGCAGCCGTGGCACTAACTAGACCAAAATTCCCGGGAAATTTTGAAGTGCCACGGACTACTGCCGGATGATCGCGGGATGCACCCATGAAGGTCAAGGACTCGATACTTAGTCATTTGACACCACCCATGACTCTCTATGTCAAACCATTCAAAAGTTATTACAGAAAATATGTAATAGGCTAATAGAACCGCTAACAAGACCGCTAACGGGACCGCTAACGGGATAGCTAACAGAACCGCTAACGGAACCTCTAACGGGATCGCTAACTGAACCGCTAACGGGATCGCTAAAGGGATCGCTAACGGGACCGCTAACGGGACCGCTAACCGAGCCGCTAACGGAATCGCTAACCGAGCCGCTAACAACCGCTAACGGAACCGCTAACGGGACCGCTAACGGGACCGCGAATGGGATCGCTAACGGAACCGCTAACGGGACCGCTAACGGGACCGCTAACCGAGCCGCTAACGGAATCGCTAACGGGACCGCTAACGGGACCGCTAACGGAACCGCTAACGGGACCGCTAACGGGACCGCTAACGGAACCGCTAACGGGACCGCTAACGGGACCGCTAACGGGACCGCTAATGGGATCGCTAACGGAACCGCTAACGGGACCGCTAACGGGACCGCTAACGGGACCGCTAATGGGATCGCTAACGGAATCGCTAACGGGACCGCTAACGGGACCGCTAACGGGACCGCTAACGGGATCGCTAACGGGATCGCTAACGGGGTCGCTAACGGGACCGCTAACAACCGCTAACGAAACCGCTAACAGTACCGCTAACAGAACCGCTAACTGAACCGCTAACGGGATCGCTAACGGGACCGCTAACCGAGCCGTTAACGGAATCGCTAACCGAGCCGCTAACAACCGCTAACGGGACCGCTAACGGGACCGCTAACGGGACCGCTAATGGGATCGCTAACGGGACCGCTAACGGGACCGCTAACGGGACCGCTAACGGGACCGCTAACGGGACCGCTAACGGGATCGCTAACGGGATCGCTAACGGAGCCGCTAATGGGGTCGCTAACGGGACCGCTAACAACCGCTAACGGAACCGCTAACAAGACCGCTAACAGAACCGCTAACTGAACCGCTAACGCGATCGCTAACGGGACCGCTAACCGAGCCGCTAACGGAATCGCTAACCGAGCCGCTAACAACCGCTAACGGAACCGCTAACGGGACCGCTAACGGGATCGCTAACGGAACCGCTAACGGGACCGCTAACGGGATCGCTAACGGGATCGCTAACGGGACCGCTAACCGAGCCGCTAACGGGATTGCTAACGGGATCGCTAACAACCGCTAACGGGACCGCTAACGGGATTGCTAACGGGGTCGCTAACTGGACCGCTAACGGGATCGCTAACTGGACCGCTAACGGGATCGCTAACAGGACCGCTAACAGAACCGCTAACGGGACCGCTAACACCAATAACACTACCATCCCATAATAAACACCTACCATCCCATAATAACACTAACATCCTATAAAAACACCTGCCATCCCATAATAACGCTAAAAACCTTAAAAAAAACCACCTGCCATCCCATAATAACACTAACATCCTATAAAAACACCTGCCATCCCATAATAACACTAACATCCTATAAAAATAAAATGGGGATCATGTAAGGTCAGGGTTCAGATTCCTCCATTATCCAAGGTAAAGTATTATGAAGTCTGCATTGATGTGTCATGTGACCAGTTCTGGGTCACATGACCCGGAAGTATGGTAGTGTATATTGTATTGGAATGACTCAGCTAGTTTTTTGGATTTGACAAGCCTCAAATAACTTCACCTTGTAATCAAACTGTAGCTCCTATCAGAAAAACAAAGACATCGTGAGAGAGACAGAACCCGGAAGATTCTGACAATCTTAATTTTATTCAGATATTCCTTAAAATGTGTTAGTAACGGCAATTCGAAAACAAAAATGAGATTTTTTTTAAGAAAACTTCATTTAACATGGGAGTCAATGAAGAGACAGACAGGAATTGGCGTGTCTGTTGGCTCCACCGTTAAAATTTTGTGCACACCACGCCTGTGAAAGTCACATTTTATAAATCACAACACCTATGTCTATATTCTGACCAAAAATGATCTGTCTACCTTTTACGGTTTGGCCGTGACCTCGAGTTACAAATAAGAAATCATGTTTTTTTTTCAGTGTAACTACACTCTAGCAAACTGACTCCCGTGCTCTAGATTTGAAAAAAAGTGATTTCCAGACCTCGCTTAAGGGCTCATATCTTGAAAAGTGTACATTTTAGGAAAAAACAGTCCGGGGTTTAGAGAGAGAAGAGAAGTTTTCCTCCGTTTTGAAGTTTGAATGACGTTTCTACGTGCAAGTATGAGAAAGATACGTGACTCAGAAAAAAGGTGAATTTTGTCTTTTTTCTCGACATTTTCCCATCCGCTTTGAATGGCGCCATAGGAATACATGGCAAAATGGTCTCCCCATTAGTTTGGAAATTTGGAAATGTTTTTGCACTTCGTGCAAAAACTATTTGTGCCATCGCTCTGAAAATCCACAGGACTGTAGTTAAATTCAGGGTCTACAACTTTCTAAATCGGTTCAGAATTTTTCGAGTAACGGTGTGCGAGTGGTGAGGCCCCAAACTTCTCGCAATGCGTTCCGGATGGGGCAAAAAGCGCACGTTTGTGCACGTTGCGCAAAAACGTGCACGCCAATCGCTAATAAAAGTCATACCCATCGATTCCCGATTAAGGCGCACGTTTCTACGTTTTTACTTTTCGCGTTTTCTCAAAGCTGTGGGAGGAGTAGCCGGACAAAGTTTTTACGGAAGAATAAATAAATAATAAGCCTGAGCAATAGTATGAGTGCCTCGTGCTGCGCACGAGGCACTCCTCCTCCATTGAGCTTGCGCAGCTCAATGGAGGAGGCGTGCCACGTGGCGCAGCCGTGGCACTAATAAGCCTGAGCAATAGTATGAGTGCCTCGTGCTGCGCACGAGGCACTCCTCCTCCATTGAGCTTGCGCAGCTCAATGGAGGAGGCGTGCCACGTGGCGCAGCCGTGGCACTAATAAGAAAAGGGAAACTTTTCTGTATACCAATATATCGCCTTCATTTTCATGTTTTTCCTCATTTTTTCGGACGTGTTTTAGTTTTTGGGGATTTTTTTTTTCCACATCAGTGCGGGGTCATGCTGTACACCCGCTGGTGTGACGTGGGACTTTTGCGACTTTAGCTTGTTAGCAAAATGCTAGCAACATTGCCCTTTGGGCCATTCTGGACGATTGCAATATGGTCATGCCATTACTTGGCATGCCCATAATTAAAGCTGCAAGCAGCGATGAACGGGCCCTCGCACTCACGGCCACCGCCCCCCATAAGCATATCAGAAAAGACACAACCCACGACTTCCTATGTCAAATCATTCAAAAGATATAGCAGAAAAAAGGGACAACCAATCAGAAGAAGGGGCGGGGCTAATTCAGGCCAATGAAGGTCAAGGACTCCATACAGAATCTGATGACACCACCCACGACTCTCTATGTCAAAACATTCAAAAGTTATAGCAGAAAATCGGGACAACCAATCAGAAGAAGGGGCGGGGCTAATTAAGGCCAACGAAGCTTAAGAACTCATTACAGAGTCCCATGACACCACCCACGACTTCCTATGTCAAACCATTCAAAAGTTAAAGCAGAAAAAAGGGACAACCAATCAGAAGAAGGGGCGGGGCTAATTCAGGCCAATGAAGGTCAAGGACTCCATAAAGAATCTGATGACACCACCCAGGACTCTCTAGGTCAAACCATTCCAATGTTATAGCAGAAAATCGGGACAACCAATCAGAAGAAGGGGCGGGGCTAATTAAGGCCAACGAAGCTTAAGGACTCATTACAGAGTCCCATGACACCACCCACAACTTCCTATGTCAAACCATTCAAAAGTTATGGCAGATAAAAGTATTCTAGGGGGCGCTGTTGAGCCGTTAGGCCACGCCCATTAATGCAAACCATGAAATATCAAATTTATCCCCAAGTCTGGCTTGCATGCAAAATTTGGTGACTTTTGGGGAACTATCAAATATGGACGAATCACATGAAGGGGGGGCGCGCCTTTTGGCGTCTAGCGTCGCCACGGTAACACTTTTGAAAGAGAAAAGTAATGCGTGGTGTTGCAGGATGTAGACGCACATTTTGATGTATAACACACCTGGGTGCCCATTACGGTTCGGGCCGTATTAATTCTCAAATGAATGGCATAAATTGCTCCAAAATTACGCGATTAATTCAGAATGTCCAAAATGGCCGACTTCCTGTTCGGTTTCGGCCATGGCGCCAAGAGACTTTTCTTTTAGTTGCGACATGATACAGGAGTGTACCGATTTTCGTTCATGTACGTCAAACAGTATTATGGGGCTTGAGGCGCAAAGTTTTTTCTGTCAGAACCAATCAGATGAAGGGTGGGCGCGCTTTTTGGCGTCTAGCATCGCCACGGTAACGCTTTTGAAAGAGAAAAGTAATGCGTGGTGTCGGAGGATGGAGACGGACATTTTGATGTATAACACACTTGGGGGCACATTACGGTTCGGGCCGTATTAACTGCCGAAGGAATGGCATAAATTTCGCCAAAATAAACACGATTAATTCAAAATGGCCGACATCCTGTTCGGTTTCGGGCATGGCACCAAGAGACTTTTCTTTAAGTTGCGCCATGATACAGGTGTGTACCGATTTTCGTGCATGTACGTCAAAACGTATCGTGGGGCTTGAGGCACAAAGTTTTCAAGGGGGCGCTGTTGAGCCATTTTGCCACGCCCATTAATGCAAACCATTAAATATAAAATTTTTCGCCAGGCCTGACTTGCATGCAAAATTTGGTGACTTTTTGGGCACGTTTAGGGGGGCAAAAAGGCCCTCCTTTCGTCAGAAAAATAATAATAATTAAAGCTGCAAGCAGCGATGAACGGGCCCTCGCACTCACGGCCACCGCCCCCATAAGCATATCAGAAATGACACCACCCACGACTTCCTATGTCAAAACATTCAAAAGTTATAGCAGAAAAAAGGGACAACCAATCAGAAGAAGGGGCGGGGCTAATTAAGGCCAACGGAGCTTAAGGACTCATTACAGAATCCCATGACACCACCCACAACTTCCTATGTCAAACCATTCAAAAGTTATGGCAGAGAAAAGTATTCTAGGGGGCGCTGTTGAGCCGTTAGGCCACGCCCATTAATGCAAACCATGAAATATCAAATTTATCGCCAAGTCTGGCTTGCATGCAAAATTTGGTGAATTTTGGAGAACTATCAAATATGGACCAATCAGATTTCAAAATGGCCGACTTCCTGTTCGGTTTCGGCCATGGCTCCAAGAGACTTTTCTTTAAGTTGTGCCATGATACAGGTGTGTAGCGATTTTCGTGCATGTACGTCAAACCGTATTGTGGGGCTTGAGGCACAAAGTTTTCCAGGGGGCGCTGTTGAGCCATTTTGCCACGCCCATTAATCCAAACCATGAAACATCAAATTTATCGCCAGGCCTGCCTTGCATGCAAAATATGGTGACTTTTGGGGAACTATCAAATATGGACCAATCAGATGAAGGGGGGCCGCGCCTTTTGGCGTCTAGCGTCGCCACGGTAACACTTTTGAAAGAGAAAAGTAATGCGTGTAGTCGCAGGATAGAGACGCACATTTTGATGTATAACACATCTGGGTTCACGATACGGTTCGGGCCGTATTAATTCTCGAAGGAATGGCATATATTGCTCCAAAATTACGCGATTAATTCAGAATGTTCAAAATGGCCGACTTCCTGTTCGGTTTCGGCCATGGCGCCAAGAGACTTTTCTTTTAGTTGCGACATGATACAGGTGTGTACCGATTTTCGTTCATGTACGTCAAACCGTATTGTGGGGCTTGAGGCGCAAAGTTTTTTCTATCTGAACCAATCAGATGAAGGGTGGGCGCACTTTTTGGCGTCTAGCGTCGCCACGGTAACGCTTTTGAAAGAGAAAAGTAATGCGTGGTGTCGGAGGATGGAGACGCACATTTTTATGTATAACACACCTGGGTGCACGTTACGGTTCGGGCCGTATTAACTGCCGAAGGAAGGCATCAATTTCGCCAAAATGACGCGATTAATTCAAAATGGCCGACTTCCTGTTCGGTTTCTCGACATGACGCCCAGAGACTTTTCTTTAAGTTGTGTACTGATACAGGTGTGTACAGATTTTCGTGCATGTACGACAAACCGCATTGTGGGGCTTGAGGCACAAAGTTTTCTAGGGGGCGCTGTTGAGCCGTTAGGCCACGCCCATTAATGCAAACCATTAAATATCAAATTTTTCGCCAGACCTGGCTTGCATGCAAAATTTGGTGACTTTTTGGGCACGTTTAGGGGGGCAAAAAGGCCTTCCTTTTGTCAGAACAATAAGAAGAAGAAGAAGAAGAAGAATAATTCCTGCAATTACAATAGGGCCTTCGCACTGCAAGTGCTCGGGCCCTAATAATAACGCGAAGAATTCCTACAGATACAATAGGGCCTTCGCACTGAAGGTGCTCGGGCCCTAATTAAAGCTGCAAGCAGCGATGAACGGGCCCTCGCACTCACGGCCACCGCCCCCATAAGCATATCAGAAATGACACCACCCACAACTTCCTATGTTAAACCATTCAAAAGTTATAGCAGAAAAAAGGGACAACCAATCAGAAGAAGAGCGGGGCTAATTCAGGCCAAAGAAGGTCAAGGACTCAATACAGCGTCCAATGACGCCACCCACGACTCTTTATGTCAAACCTTTCCAAAGTTATGGCAGAGAAAAGTATTCTAGGGGGCGCTGTTGAGCCGTTAGGCCACGCCCATTAATGCAAACCATGAAATATCAAATTTATCGCCAGGCCTGGCTTGCATGCAAAATTTGGTGACTTTTGGAGAACTATCAAATATGGACCAATCAGATGAAGGGGGGCGCGCTTTTTGGCATCTAGCGTCGTCACGGTAACACTTTTGAAAGAGAAAAGTAATGCGCATAGTCGCAAGATGGAGACGCACATTTTGATGTTTAACACACCTGGGTGCACGTTACGGTTCGGGCCGTATTAATTGCCGAAGGAATGGCATAAATTGCGCCAAATTTACACAATTATTTCAAAATGGCTGACTTCCTGTTCGGTTTCGGCCATGGCGCCAAGAGACTTTTCTTTAAGTTGCGACATGATACAGGTGTGTACCGATTTTTGTGCATGTACGTCAAACCGTATTATGGGGCTTGAGGCACAAAGTTTTCTGGGGGGCGCTGTTGAGCCATTTTGCCACTCCCATTAATACAAACCATGAAATATCAAATTTATCGCCAGGCCTGCCTTGCATGCAAAATTTGGTGACTTTTGGGGAACTATCAAATATGGACCAATCAGATGAAGGGTGCCGCGCTTTTTGGTGTCTAGCGTCGCCACGGTAACACTTTTGAAAGAGAAAAGTAATGCGCGTAGTCGCAGGATGGAGACGCACATTTTGATGTATAACACACCTGGGTTCACGATACGGTTCGAGCCGTATTAATTCTCGAAGGAATGGCTCATATTGCTCCAAAATTACGTGATTAATTAAGAATGTTCAAAATGGCCGTCTTCCTGTTCGGTTTCGGCCATGGCGCCAAGAGACTTTTCTTTAAGTAGCGACATGATAAAGATGTGTACCGATTTTTGTTCATGTACGTCAAACCGTATTCTGGGGCTTGAGGCGCAAAGTTTTTTCTGTCGGAACCAATCAGATGAAGGGTGGGCTGGCTTTTTGGCGTCTAGCGTCGCCACGGTAATGCTTTTGAAAGAGAAAAGTAATGCGTGGTGTCAGAGGATGGAGACGCACATTTTGATGTATAACACACCTGGGTGCACGTTACGGTTCGGGCCGTATTAACTGCCGAAGGAATGGCATAAATTTCGCCAAAATGACACGGCAAATTCAAAATGGCCGACATCCTGTTCGGTTTCGGGCATGACCCCAAGAGACTTTTCTTTAAGTTGTCCCATGATACAGGTGTGTACCGATTTTCGTGCATGTACGTCAAACCGTATCGTGGGGCTTGAGGCACAAAGTTTTCAAGGGGGCGCTGTTGAGCCATTTTGCCACGCCCATTAATGCAAACCATTAAATATCAAATTTTTCGCCAGGCCTGACTTGCATGCAAAATTTGGTGACTTTTTGGGCACGTTTAGGGGGGCAAAAAGGCCTTCCTTTCGTCAGAAAAATAACGCGAAGAATTCCTACAGATACAATAGGGCCTTCGCACTGAAGGTGCTCGGGCCCTAATAATTCCTGCAAATACAATAGGGCCTTCGCACTGCAAGTGCTCGGGCCCTAATAAGTATCGGTAATTTTACTCATGCCGAACTGTTAGTGAGTTAAGGGCTTCATTATAATACTTTCGGCTGTTAGAACATTGTTGCAGGGGACTTTTTGTTTATTCTGCAGCAGGAAAACTCTTGCATCACATGCCAGACTGGAACGCCTCATTCACGGTTAATTAAAGATGAGGTACAAATCAGATGAAGTGATATAAATGGACTAGGAGCGAAATGGATTCGGCCTGAATTCACACGCTATTTTCTCTCAGGTTCCGGTAGTTTTATTTATTTTTCCTCAGCATTCCAGTCCATCCTAACAGTCAATTTTGTTTGCTGTTGTTTTGGTGGTAAAATGTTACACGTTTGTTTTGATGGTAAAATGTTACACTGTTGTTTTGATGGTAATATGTTATACGTTCACTCGCGTGGGGTCGGCTCGACCGGGGGTCAAGAGACCCGGTGACCAGCAAGGAGGGGGGGTAGCTGACGTAAGAGTCACTCCTCTCGATGGATCTAGTGGAATGGGAATTTTTGTTTGCCTGTTTTGGCTAATGGTTGTCCTGTCCAATATTTTTTTGTCTAGTGTTCATGACTGTTTATTGAATTGGGGGATTCCTGTAAATGCATTAAAGTGGGTTTGAGTCCCACTGAGGGGGTTGGTTTGAAGGTCAGGGACCTTCGGGGGTCTGGGACCCCCCCTTTTTTTAGCTAGGGATTTAAATTGCCAGAGAAACTTAGATGTTGGGATTGTGTAATGTATGTGAAATTCAGCATTAACTGCTGATGCGCCTGCGCTCTGTGTGTGCGTGTGTAAACGCGTGGGTGTGTGTGGGTGTGTAAGCTCCGTGTCGCTTGTCTGACTGCGCGTTCACGCAGGGAGCGTTCACGTGAGGCTGCGTGGATGGGAGAGAGATGTTATCTCATTTTCCTTTCTGTTGACATTTTTTTGTTAAATTGATACAAGTAAAATAGTTTTTTACTCGTTCTTTTCCCTGTGTGGGGGACGATTGCCAGGGTGATGGGTGATGTTTTGTCTTTTCCTGCTCCCAACTATAAAATAACCTGTCGCTAATCTTCTTCAGCTCACTCAGGACTGACTGTTTGTGTGACCGGTTGCACTGTGTGGCTCCATTCAATTGAATGTTTGTCCTCTTTTCATAAAATCTTCGAAAGACAGCTGAGGTGTCCTGACATTCTTTTTGAACAACAATTTTTGCCACCACACTTCATCATGGTGAAAGACTTCAGACGTAAACACTGGAAAGCTCGGAGGTGGAACGGACCGTTCCAAGTGCTTCTCGTGACGGAGACAGCAGTCAAGGTTGCAGAGAGAGCCACGTGGATTCACACCAGCCACTGCTGACGGGTTCCTGATCCACACGCACGCCATGCACCTGATCGAGAGGCCACGGCCGTACCATCCCCCCTTGGATGCGGCCTAAGGGTGGCGACCAGCGTCCTGCTGGTCATCTCCATAGGGGTGGGGTTGATTCTGCTGTTGGTGGAAAGCCTCCACGACCACAGGTCACAGGCCAACAGCACGACAATCTCACCTCCTCCTGACTACGATTCCGATGCGGTACCTACACCTCACCGGCTGGTGAGGAGGTCTGCTGTTCATACGACCAACAAGACGGCGCAGCTAGAGGACAACATGTGGTACCGTGCCATGGCCACTGTGACGAGGAAGCTGACCAATGAGATCAATATGACACATCTTGTCGCACACCTGAATAACTTGTTGCATTTGCAGAGAAGGTCCTGGTTTTCCAATTCAGGGTGGCAAACTGCACTGTTCCACCTCTCTGCCCCTGAACTGACTATTCTTTTGGGTTTTTGTGTTTTTCTCTGTTGTATTGTGACATAGGTGAAGAAACTAGTAGCTTCTGCCATCCCCACCTGGGCAGTTTGCCCAGGAGATGGGCCGCAATGATGAGTGGGTTCCTCCTTTCATGGAGGAAGAAGAGCTACTTTAATTTTATATTCTGCATTAATCCTTCCTCAAGTTGATGTTTTCATTTATGCTGTTTTGAACTGATTATGAGCTGTTATGTCCTGTTGACAAAATGTGAGGGAGTCAAGCATTAGACCCGTGTTATGATGGGTTAATACATGGAGGGTTATGCCAGGAAATATGGAAAATTATTATTTTACATTTTATCACATTTTATCCTTAACTGCTTGGTCACACAGTGCCTTTGATTTTTTCCCTCTCCTTTTCCCTTCATGGACTATTGTGCTGAATGTGATTTGTTTTGTTATTGTTTGAAGTAAATTAGTTTATATTTCATAATGGGACTTTCCCCTTCGGGTTTTTTCCCACTTTTTATCTATGATAGTGTAGCTAGACGGAATTAGTCTTTTTACTCTCCCTTTGTCTAGTGGAGGGAGGGGTTTTGGCTCTTCTGTACCCGTGACCTATGATCCTCTGTCTGGGTTTCTTTAACTCCCAAGTTGGAAACTGGGTGCGCTAGCGTTTGGCTGGTGCGGGACAGAGCATGAAGGTCACGGGGTAGGTCATTGCCAAATTTCCCATTTTATTATGGTTTAGCATAAAATGCTAAAAAGGGTGGAATGTAATGGGAAATTTTGGTATAACAATGTCTTTTGCCTGTTTTTCAAGTGAACATTCCTTGACGAGGTCATGCGCCTTTCACACAGTACGGTTGTCAGGGTGATGGGCGATATTTTGTCTAGTTCCCAGCCTGCCCACTATAAGATAACTTGTCTCTAAACATGTTCAGCTCACTCAGGACTGTTCGTCTGACCGGTTGGACTGTGTGGCTCCATTCATTGAATGTTTTTCCTCTTTTCATTAAAACTTCAGAAAGACAGCTAAGATGTGTCCTGACATTCATTTTTGAACAACAATTTTTGCCACCACAACTCTCTATGTCAAAGCATTCAAATGTTATAGCATTTACGGGGGGTTATTTACTGTGTGTGCGTGTGTATGTGTGTAATAATCCTATCAAAGCTCCACCTGAAGTGTATCTATAGTGGGGGCGGGTGGCACCGTTTCCCCCCCCCGGGGGGGTCCAGCACCATTTCCCCCTCCCCGGGGGGTCCAGCACCATTTCCCCCTCCCCGGGGGGGTCCAGCACGGTTTCCCCCTCCCCGGGGGTCCAGCACCACCAGAAGGGACCCCAGGCTGCACGGCGAGCCCCGCCAGGCCCGGGCATCGCGACCCACCTATCCCAGGCCGGCGAGGGAACGCGGGTGATGTGGGCCCCCCTCCCGACCCTGGTGTTGAGTGCATGTGATTAATGCAATAAAAAGGGGAGGGGGAGGTCAGGGTATCATACTGACAATGCTCCCCCCCCTCCAGAACTAAGTGTCCTTGTTAAATGTATTTATTGAATGTTGAATGTGCAGTGTCTACGGTGTTATTAAAACCGTGGGGCAGGGAGTACCGGGCCACGTGGGACAGTTTCCCCCACGCCCCGGACCCCCTGCCCTCAAACCTATGTGTGTGTGAGTCGTGTAGGGGGGGGCAAGAGGGGGAACGGAGGCCGAAGCCAGGAGGCAGGACCAGCAGAGCCGGCCCCAGTAGGCGCCCACGCTCCCCCGCCACAATAATTCGACAATAAATTAAATGAACATAATACATAAAATAATTAGTTTTTATATATGACCTCATATTTACTGTGTAAGTGTGGCTCCATCTAATTTCTGGTAAAGCACACTAAGCTATATTTCCTTAGGATGTAGCTGACGCATATTTCAATGAAACGTCACAGTCCGTGTTCTTATTTCAAAAGTTTGCTAAAAAATCTTTCTTTCAATTACAAAAAACAAAAACTGTGCGATAATACAACAAAATATTATCATGCAAGCAAAGTCAAAACTAGTGTGCTCTCTCGGTTCCATAGCTTCACAAAACAAAATACACATCATCACATGATTTATACATAATCAATGAGAAAGCTGGAGTCATTATTAATATTAAGCAAGCACCTTGCGGACTGATATTAAAAACGGCGTATTACTCAACATACAGTTAAATCAAATATTACAAAATCTAAATTATATAATCACTTTGTTCATATGTACAAATGGCTCTAATATACTGTAAAGCTGACTTTTATGCCTTATATCTCTGTATTCTATTAAAGGGATGCATTGGTGTTTTAGGTTTGAGACACGGTTCTCCTTCACCAAAACAGATTCCAGCAGTACAACAACCCTGAAGCAGCACTGAACACCATGGAGGTTTATCCTGCTGAACAAGAACAAGTTGAGAACTGAACTGGCCGTGACCTAGAGCAGCGGTGAGTGCTGTGGCTCTGTAGCAGCTCTTCATGGGGAATAATCTTCAGGAAACTTCTCAGAGACTGTGGCTCTGTAGCAGCTCTTCATGGGGAATAATCTTCAGGAAACTTCTCAGAGACTGTGGCTCTGTAGTTGCTCTTCATGGGGAATAATCTTCAGGAAACTTCTCAGAGACTGTGGCTCTGCTTATCTGAGAGGCTTCAGCATCGTCTTAATGCATTGTTCCTGGTCTCTATGGAGAAGAAACTTGTCAAAAAAAGTTCACACAAAATGTATGTACAAGAAATAAAACACTGCATGTCATTATAATGTGTTGATTTCATTTATTCAAATACAGATGTGATACTTTAGTACATTATTTGCCTACTTTTTGGTATATGTCTATTTTGGAGTTTGGTATAAAACCCCCCTGGAGAAAACTACACCAGCGGCCTCTGAAATACATTAATATATCTGAGAAGTTTGTAAAACGCTGGAAGATAGAAACAAACTGAGCTGAAACTATGTTCATCTTCATCATCATCATCACGGTCCAGTCAGAGTCTGTCCACACAAACTGGTGCTGCTTCAACTCTGAGGACGATCAGGACACGACTCATCCGTCCTGGACACTCTCATCATCTCCAGCTGTAGAGGGAAGAAGAAAGAAGAGAGCAGATAAAGGAGTATTTGCAGTTATCCCCCCATCAGCTGTAGAGGGAAGAAGAAACAAGAGAGCAGATAAAGGAGTGTTTGCAGAGATCCCTCCATCAGCACATCCAGGACTTCAGAGTTCAGAGCTGCAGTGGAGCAGCTGTGTGTCTGAACATCCTGGAAGGCCGTCAGCTGGAATACACCTTTATTTCTGAACACGTGAACACCAGCACAACACTGGTCTACAACAAACATCTGGATCCTCTGATCCTGCAGCCTGTCATCATCATCCTCCTCTCACAGCTTCATGAGGAAAGCAGCTGCTGAGAAGCTGCAGCTTTACTGGAAACACTGATCTTTGTTTTGATATCAGCTGGATTTAGTAGAAAACTGCTGGAAGCAGCAGAACTGACTCCAACCTCCACTGACCTGAGAGTCTGCAGCTGGTAGTCTGGACTCTTCACCAGATCATAAAGCTGCTCCACATCTGCATCCTTCAGCTTGAAGTTCCAGTTGAGGTCCAGCTCTCTCAGATGGGAGGGGTTGGACTTCAGAGCTGAGACCAGAGAAGAACAGCTGATCTTTGACAAACTGCAGCCCTCCAACCTGAATAAAGAATAAAAGATAAATTATAATTCAGCACCATCTTCATCATTTTACATGCTCCATACAGAGAATTAGAAAGGTGAGGGACTTTATGAAGGCTGATGTTCATATTGATGTCACTCGTGATTAATAGTCTGCGTATATTTCTCTTGAGTATTATTAACTTGATGATCAGAAGGAACTTGTGCAGAAAACCTTTGTCTGATTAATAAGTTTGATTCATATAGAACAGAAAATGTACAAATCTGAACCCTTACATGGAAGTTATAACCAAAGACAAATAAGGAAACTAATGGATGCTCCAGGAATGAATGTAGTTTTTAATGGCAGAAACAGTTTTGATAGTATTTGAATTCAAATATTCGTGTTTCTATGTAAATATTAAATGAAGATAAAAGTTTATTGGAGCCGAGTTTTGATGTAAAAATTTGAACTTGTTTAAATGTTTTTTTCCCATAAATGATGAATAAATGAACAATATCCATAATTTCTACGTTTTTAAGGAGACATCTCTTCATCAATCTGTACATATTTTTCTGTTTAGGAGATTTTCTCTGAAAAAGTTGATTGAGTGACGACATAGCTTAAACACAAAGTTTCTGATGTTCTTGTTGGATGTTTTGTTGCTGATGAAGAAAACTCATCGTCTAGACAGCAGCTTTATTTCAGTGTTGTTACTTCAACACACATGTATTTATATTTAGTTTTACACACTGAAGACCATGAAAAGACCTTATTTGCTGCACCTTATGTCTTAATGTCACCTGGATGAAATGATCTGATTGAGGAATAATATTAAAAACACAGACACATCTCTGGTTCTTCATTGGTTCCTGTCTGACACATTCAAATGTTTAGTTTTATGTCATAAATAAGAAGGAACTTTCAGAAGAAACAAACCATTAGTGGACTAAAGCAGAGAAGAAGAACTCAGAGCAGTCAGATGGTCAGTGTGGATCAGCAGGAGATCAGCCTGATGTCTGCAGGTTAGTGTCAACACAACTTTCACATCAGATTCATCTGAACACACAACTAAAACATGTCTGACCTCAGAGTCTCCAGTCTGCAGTCTGGACTCTCCAGAAATCCACACAGATGTCTCACTCCTGAATTCTGCAGGTCCTCGTTCCTGCTCAGGTCCAGATGTTTCAGATGGGAGGGGTTGGACTTCAGAGCTGAGACCAGAGAAGAACAGCTGATCTCTGACAGACTGCAGCTGTTCAACCTGAATAAAGAATAAAAGATGTGAGCTGAACCACCAGGATGCAGGTTCCAACAGTCCAACAGAACCAGTGAAAAAGATCTTCATCAATATTCATGACATCATGCTGCTGCTCCAATAAAGACGTAGTGACTTCAGCTCTGCAGCTCTGCAGCTCCACCAGTGGATCCATCCATACAAACTCATGTTGTGCAGCCAAATGATTCAAGTTTCAACACAAAAAAACATGTCAGGAGGAATTCTGGGACAAATGTTGACTTATTAATTTGTATGAAGAGAAAATGAAGCATTTGTTTGAATGTCATACACAAAAACATGATGAACTGATGTCTAATATTTCATGCAGTAAAACTAGTTTCAAGTGTTAAACAAGCAGATAAACAACTTGTTATTGTAACATGTTGTGTTTGAATATCTCAGTCAGTACAAACGTTAGAATCTTAGTGTTTGCACAGAAGCAGGGCTGGACTCGTTACCATGGAGATTTCTGGTGTGCAGCTAACCTGGTCTGGACCAGAATAACAAGCAGGACTTCTTCATCCTGCTGCTCCGTCTGATCAGTCAGCTGTCACTCTGATCAATCAATCATTTCATCAATACTTATTCATCATTTATGTCTGTTTGTTTCTACATTTTCTTCATCATCATTTTACAGATAAATTACAATTCAGCATCATCTTCATCATTTTACATGCTCCATACAGATGAGAATTAGAAAGGTGATGGACTTTATGAAGGCTGATGTTCATATTGATGTCACACATGTGATCAATAGTCTGGATATATTTCTCTTCAGTATTATTGACTGGATGATCAGAAAAGTCTGAGTTTGTGCTGATTTCAATAAAGTCAGTGATGAGGACGACAGTCTAGACCATGTAAAGTCCATTCATGTCACCTGTTTCTGTCCCAATAACACGTCTGTTTGTAAATGATGTTTTGGACGATAAAGTTTTCATTCCTAGAAGGACTTTGTGAGCAGAGAAAGAGTTTCAGGACAGGAGGACGTCTGTGTTTATTCAGCATTCAGGAAAGACATCTCTTCTCCAGTGATGTATCTGGAACTTGTGCAGAAAACTTTTGTCTGATTAAGAAATGTGATTCATCAAGAACAGATGCATGATGGTACAAAAACGTACAAATCTGAACTTTTACAGGGAAACTAGAACCAAATACTCATCAAAATATGGAAACTAATTGATGCTCCAGGGTTTAGTGTAGTTTTGATAGAACTTGAATTCAAATATCCGTCTGTCTATGTAAATATTAAAGGAAGGTGAAAGTTTAGTGGAGCTGAGTTTTGATTTAAAAATTTGAACTTGTTAAAATGTTTTTTCCCCCCCATAAATGATGAATAAATGAACAATATCCATCATTTCTACATTTTCAAGGAGACATTTCTTCATCAATCTGTACATATTTGTCTGTTTAAGAGATTTTCTCGAAAAAAGTTGATTGAGTGATGACATATTTTCAACACAAAGTTTCTGATGTTCTTGTTGGATGTTTTGTTGCTGATGAAGGAAACTCATCGTCTAGACAGCAGCTTTGTTTCAGCTTTCTTACTTCAACACACATGTATTTATATTTAGTTTAAACACTGAAAACCATGAAAAGACCTTATTTGTTGCACCTTATGTCTTGATGTCACCTGGATGAAATGATCTGAACAGAAATATTAAGGAATAATATTAAAAACACAGAAAAATATGTTTTTCCATGTTTAGAGTTTTACATTTGGTAAACGTGTATTTGTTGAAATGAAATTTAATGATAGTCAAAGGAAGTCAACGTTGGTTTGACTGATTTCAGCCACAGTAAGAAGTTATTTAGTAAATGAGCTCTGTAACTCATATATTGGACGACTACACATTCAGTCTGTCCACTATTGTCTGTCAGACTCTCTAAGTTTATTGACATCTGGATTACATTTTTGAACGTATTAGCTGTAAAGTTAAATCATGTTTCTGAAGATGTTTTATTCCAGGTTCAGACACATCTCTGGTTCTTCATTTGTTCCTGTCTGACACATTCAAATGTTTAGTTTCATGTCATAAATCAGAAGAGGAACTTTCAGAATAAACAAAGTGTTAGTGGACTAAAGCAGAGAAGAAGAACTCAGAGCAGTCAGATGGTCAGTGTGGATCAGCAGGAGATCAGCCTGATGTCTGCAGGTTAGTGTCAACACAACTTTCACATCAGATTCATCTGAACACACAACTAAAACATGTCTGACCTCAGAGTCTCCAGTCTGCAGTCTGGGCTCTCCAGAAATCCACACAGATGTTTCACTCCTGAATCCTGCAGGTCGTTCCCGCTCAGGTCCAGAACTTTCAGATGGGAGGGGTTGGACTTCAGAGCTGAGACCAGAGAAGAACAGCTGATCTCTGACAGACTGCAGCTCTTCAATCTGAATAAAAAATAAAAGATGTGAGCTGAAGCACCAGGATGCAGGTTCCAAGAGTCCAACAGAACCAGTGAAAAAGATCTTCATCAATATTCATGACATCATGCTGCTGCTCCAATAAAGACATAGTGACTTCATCTCTGCAGCTCTGCAGCTCCACCAGTGGATCCATCCATACAAACTCATGTTGTGCAGCCAAATGGTTCAAGTTTCCACACAAACAAACATGTCAGGAGGAATTCTGGGACAAATGTTGCATTATTCATTTGTATGGAGAGAAAATGAAGCATTTGTTTGAATGTCAGAGAGACAAAAACATGAAGAACTGATGTCTAATATTTCATGTAGTAAAACTAGTTTCAAGTGTTAAACAAGCAGATAAACAACCTGTTATTGTAACATGTTGTGTTTGAATATCTCAGTCAGTACAAACGTTAGAATCGTAGTGTTTGCACAGAAGCAGGACTGGACTCGTTACCATGGAGATTACTGGTGTGCAGCTAACCTGGTCTGGACCAGAATAACAAGCAGGACTTTTTCATCCTGCTGCTCCATCTGATCAGTCAGCTGTCACTCTGATCAATCAATCATTTCATCAATACTTATTCATCATTTCTGTCATTTTGTTTCCTCATTTTCTTCATCATCATTTTACAGATAAATTACAATTCAGCATCATCTTCATCATTTTACATGCTCCACACAGATGAGAATTAGAAAGGTGATGGACTTTATGAAGGCTGATGTTCATATTGATGTCACACATGTGATCAATAGTCTGGATATATTTCTCTTCAGTATTATTGACTTGATGATCAGAAAAGTCTGAGTTTGTGCTGATTTCAATAAAGTCAGTGATGAGGACGACAGTCTAGACCATGTAAAGTCCATTCATGTCACGTGTTTCTGTCTCAATAACACGTCTGTTTGTAAATGATGTTTTGGACGATAAAGTTTTAATTCCTAGAAGGACTTTGTGAGCAGAGAAAGAGTTTCAGGACAGGAGGACGTCTGTGTTTATTCAGCATTCAGGAAAGACATCTCTTCTCCAGTGATGTATCTGGAACTTGTGCAGAAAACTTTTGTCTGATTAAGAAATTTGATTCATCAAGAACAGATGCATGATGGTACAAAAACGTACAAATCTGAGCCATTACAGGGAAACTACAACCAAATACTCATCAAAATATGGAAACTAATTGATGCTCCAGGGTTTAATGTAGTTTTGATAGAACTTGAATTCAAATATCCGTCTATCTATGTAAATATTAAATGAAGGTGAAAGTTTATTGGAGCTGAGTTTTGATTTAAAAATTTGAACTTGTTCAAATGTCCCCCCCCACCCATAAGTGATGAATAAATGAACAATATCCATCATTTCTACGTTTTTAAGGAGACATCTCTTCATCAATCTGTACATATTTGTCTGTTTAAGAGATTTTCTCTGAAAAAGTTGATTGAGTGACGACATAGTTTAAACACAAAGTTTCTGATGTTCTTGTTGGATGTTTTGTTGCTGATGAAGGAAACTCATCGTCTAGACAGCAGCTTTATTTCAGCTTTCTTACTTCAACACACATGTATTTATATTTAGTTTAAACACTGAAACCCATAAAAAGACATTATTTGTTGCACGTTATGTCTTGATGTCACGTGGATGAAATGATCTGAACAGAAATATTAAGGAATAATATTAAAAACACAGAAAAATATGTTTTTCCATGTTTAGAGTTTTACATTTGGTAAACGTGTATTTGTTGAAATGAAATTTAGGAAATTCCTCTCGCAGAGGGATGCAGAGAAACTAGTTCATGCGTTTGTATCTTCTAGACTGGATTACTGTAATGTGTTGTTAGCAGGATGTCCAAGTAATTTGCTGAATAGGCTCCAGCTGATCCAAAATGCAGCAGCACGAGTACTGACAGGAATTCGCAGGAGAGACCACGTCTCTCCAGTGTTAGCGTCGCTCCATTGGCTACCTGTAAAATTCAGAATTCAATTTAAAATTTTATTACTTGCATATAAAGCCCAAAACGGCTTAGCTCCGCAGTATTTACAAGATTTGATAGTACCTTATGTTCCTGGCCGAGCTCTCCGCTCCCAGGGTGCAGGTTTACTCGTAGTTCCTAGAGTATCTAAATGTAGATTTGGAGGGCGGGCGTTCTGCTATCAGGCACCATTACTTTGGAACCAACTTCCAATCTGGGTTAAGGAGGCTGACACCACCTCCACCTTTAAAACTAAACTTAAAACCTTTCTGTTTAGTAAAGCTTATAGTTAGTGTTAAGTAAACCTCTAGCTGGTGTTGGTAAATCTCTAGGTAGTGTAAACTTTAGTGTGTTAGAGTCAGTAGTCATTGTCGCAGCTATAGAACAAAACTATAATAGTTAGTCTCAAATATAGCTTCGCGGTAGATATGCTGCTATAGGCTTATGCTGCAGGGGGGCACCGACATGATCCGCTGGGCGGTGCCTCTCACCCTTCTTCTCCTCTCCTTTTCCCTGCCTCTCTTCTCCATTACCATTTTTATTTATTATAAATATCTCATAGCTATCATTTTTGTCCATTGTTCCTGTAGTTTCTTGTGCCGGCCCCCCTTTTTTCTCTTTTGTGTATGTTTGCAGGCCGGAGCCTCAGGAGCTGCGTTCTGGCCTGTGTTCCCGGCCCTCCCCCCCCTCTGGTCATCCCATTGCTTCTTCCACCTGCCTACGTGGATGTCTGCTGTTGCTGCTTCCGCCTGCCTGCACCCCCCCCCCTCTGGTCATCCCGCTGCTGCTTCCACATGACTGTTGTGTGCTGCTGATGCCCCCCCCCCCTCTGGTCATCCCGCTGCTGCTTCCACATGACTGTTGTGTGCTGCTGATGCCCCCCCCCCCCCCCACCTCTGGTCATCCCACTGCTGCTTCCACCTGCCTGCTGTGTGCTGTCGACGTCCCTGACTCCCCCAGTCTGGCCTTCGGCAGGAGGGTCCCCCCTTATGAGCCTGGTCCTGCTCAAGGTTTCTTCCCTCCTAAAGGGGAGTTTTTCCTTGCCACTGTTTGGCTTAAGGCTTTTCTCCCACTAAGGGAGTTTTTACCTGCCATTGTTTATATAATAATTGCTCGGGGGTTTATGTTTATGTTTATGTTTATGTTTATGTTTATGTTCATGTTCTGGATCTCTGGAAAGCGTCTAGAGACAACATCTGTTGTATTAGACGCTATATAAATAAAATTGAATTGAATTGAATTGAAATTTAATGATAGTCAAAGGAAGCCAACGTTGTTTTGACTGATTTCAGCCACAGTAAGAAGTTATTTAGTAAATGAGCTCTGTAACTCATATATTGGACGATTACACATTCAGTCTGTCCACTATTGTCTGTCAGACTCTCTAAGTTTATTAACATCTGGATGACATTTTTGAACGTATTAGCTGTTAAGTTAACTCATGTTTCTGAAGATGTTTTACTCCAGGTTCAGACACATCTCTGGTTCTTCATTTGTTCCTGTCTGACACATTCAAATGTTTAGTTTTATGTCATAAACTTCGAACTTCCTCCAACTCAACTACAACAAATCGGACATGCTCATCATCGGCCCAAAATCCCTCACCAAAACCGCTCACAACTTCACCCTCACCATGGACAACTCCATTCTGTCTCCCTCCACTCACATCCGCAACCTCGGAGTTATCCTGGACAGTAACCTCTCCTTCCAACACCATGTCAACCACATCACAAGGACTGCTTTCTTCCACCTGAAAAATATTGCCCGTCTCCGTCCATCACTCTCCTTCTCTACCGCTGAAACCTTGATCCACGCCTTCATCACCTCAAGACTCGACTACTGCAACAGCATCCTCTACGGTTCAACTTCCAAGGTCCTCAATAAACTCCAATACATTCAAAACTCTGCCGCCCGCCTGCTCACCCACACCCGCTCCAGAGATCACATCACCCCCGTCCTCCAGAAGCTCCACTGGCTCCCCATCTCTCAACGGATCCACTTCAAAATCCTTCTCCTCACCCACAAAGCCCTCCACAACCAGGCCCCCTGCTACCTCACCGAACTGCTCCACCGCTACACTCCCTCCCGCAGCCTCCGCTCCTCTGACGCCAACCTCCTGTCCCTTCCAGTCAGAACCAAGCACCGGACCTGGGGCGACAGGGCCTTCTCCATCGCTGCTCCCACCCTCTGGAACTCCCTCCCCAAAAACATCCGTGACTGTACAGACCTCCCAGCATTCAAATCCCATCTCAAAACTCACCTTTACAGAACTGCTTTTAATGTGTGATTAATGTCCTGTCTCATGTTGTGTCCTTTTGTACTGTCCTGTGTAATTGTAATTTGTATTATGTGTTTTGTTTTAATGTAAAGCGTCTTTGAGTGCCCAGAAAAGCGCTATATAAATAAAATGTATTATTATTATTATTATTATAAATCAGAAGGGGAACTTTCAGAAGAAACAAACTGTTGGAGGACTAAAGCAGAGAAGAAGAACTCAGAGCAGTCAGATGGTCAGTGTGGATCAGCAGGAGATCAGCCTGATGTCTGCAGGTTAGTGTCAACACAACTTTCACATCAGATTCATCTGAACACACAACTAAAACATGTCTGACCTCAGAGTCTCCAGTCTGCAGTCTGGACTCTCCAGAAATCCACACAGATGTTTCACTCCTGAATCCTGCAGGTCGTTGTTACTCAGGTCCAGATGTTTCAGATGGGAGGGGTTGGACTTCAGAGCTGAGACCAGAGAAGAACAGCTGATCTCTGACATCCTGCAGTTCTCCAACCTGAATAAAGAATAAAAGATGTCAGCTGAAGCCACCAGGATGCAGGTTCCAACAGTCCAACAGAACCAGTGAAAAAGATCTTCATCAATATTCATGACATCATGCTGCTGCTCCAATAAAGACGTAGTGACTTCAGCTCTGCAGCTCTGCAGCTCCACCAGTGGATCCATCCATACAAACTCATGTTGTGCAGCCAAATGATTCAAGTTTCCACACAAACAAACTGTCAGGAGGAATTCTGGGACAAATGTTGACTTATTCATTTGTATGAAGAGAAAATGAAGCATTTGTTTGAATGTCAGAGACACAAAAACATGATGAACTGATGTCTAATATTTCACGCAGTAAAACTAGTTTCAAGTGTTAAACAAGCAGATAAACAACTTGTTATTGTAACATGTTGTGTTTGAATATCTCAGTCAGTACAAACGTTAGAATCTTAGTGTTTGCACAGCAGCAGGGCTGGACTCGTTACCATGGAGATCTCTGGTGTGCAGCTAACCTGGTCTGGACCAGAATAACAAGCAGGACTTCTTCATCCTGCTGCTCCGTCTGATCAGTCAGCTGTCACTCTGATCAATCAATCATTTCATCAATACTTATTCATCATTTATGTCCGTTTGTTTCATCATTTTTATCATCATCATTTTACAGATAAGTTAAAATTCAGCATCATCTTCATCATTTGACATGCTCCATACAGATGAGAATTAGAAAGGTGATGGACTTTATGAAGGCTGATGTTCATATTGATGTCACACATGTGATCAATAGTCTGCATATATTTTTCTTCAGTATTATTGACTTGATGATCAGAAAGGTCTGAGTTTGTGCTGATTTCAATAAAATCAGTGATGAGGACGACAGTCTAGACCATGTAAAGTCCATTCATGTCACGTGTTTCTGTCCCAATAACACGTATGTTTGTAAATGATGTTTTGGACGATAAAGTTTTAATTCCTAGAAGGACTTTGTGAGCAGAGAAAGAGTTTCAGGAAAGGAAGACGTCTGTGTTTATTCAGCATTCATGAAAGACATCTCTTCTCCAGTGATGGATCTGGAACTTGTGCAGAAAACTTTTGTCTGATTAAGAAATGTGATTCATCAAGAACAGATGCATGATGGTACAAAAACGTACAAATCTGAACCCTTACAGGGAAACTACAACCAAATACTCGTCAAAATATGGAAACTAATTGATGCTCCAGGGTTTAATGTAGTTTTGATAGAATTTGAATTCAAATATCCGTCTTTCTATGTAAATATAAAATGAAGGGGAAAGTTTATTGGAGCTGAGTTTTGATTTAAAAATTTGAACTTGTTTAAATGTCCCCTCCCCCCCCATCAATGATGAATAAATGAACAATATCCACAATTTCTACGTTTTTAAGGAGACATTTCTTCATCAATCTGTACATATTTGTGTGTTTAGGAGATTTTCTCTGAAAAAGTTGATTGAGTGACGACATAGTTTCAACACAAAGTTTCTGATGTTCTTGTTGGATGTTTTGTGGCTGATGAAGGAAACTCATCGTCTAGACCAGCCTTTCTCAACCTTTTTTCAGTCATGACACCTTTCAAAAGTGAATAAAATCTCACGACACCCCAGAGTAAAATATAATTAAAAACCACATTGCATCGCTGTAAATGCATATGACGCGCACGTACGGTGTGCGGCGCCGCGTAGCCTACGCCGTAGGCTACGTGTCGATTTAACGCGGAACCAAAATTCAGGCTTCACTTTGAACGGCCGGTTCACACCGACGTCCAGCGGTTGGAGTTCCTTCGTCAGACCTCCCAGAATAACAGCAAGCACCGCATTCATATTTTTCACTTCTTTTTTTACATTGTCGCGCCCCCTTCCCCCTTTAACTTCTCATGGTGGCCTCAATTACGTCCGCCATACAATAATGCAATGGGCGCATTGGGTCATTGGGCGCGCGGCACATTTAAAAAAAAGACGTTTGTCTGCGCCTAATGGTCGTCAAAATACGGTATCTTATTTATTTATTCATTCATTCATTCATTCATTCATTCATTCATTCATTCATTCATTCATTCATTCATTCATAGGTAAAAATAATGTATTTATGTATGCATTCATATATTTATATATGAAATGTCAGAATAGGTAATTTTTTGAAGACACCCCTAAAGCAGTCAGAGGACACCCCAGGGTGCCGCGACACCCCTGTTGAGAAAGGCTGGTCTAGACAGCAGCTTTATTTCAGTTTTCTTACTTCAACACACATGTATTTATATTTAATTTAAACACTGAAAACCATGAAAATACCTTATTTGTTGCAACTTATGTCTTGATGTCACCTGGATGAAATGATCTTAACAGAAATATTAAGGAATAATATTAAAAACACAGAAAAATATGTTTAAGATAAGAAATCCTTTAATAGTCCCCCAGAGGGGAAATTTCCAGTTTGTCCATGTTTAGAGTTTTACATTTGCTAAACGTGTATTTGTTGAAATGAAATTTAATGGGAGTCAAAAGAAGTCAACGTTGGTTTGACTGATTTCAGCCACAGTAAGAAGTTATTTAGTAAATGAGCTCTGTAACTCATATATTGGACGACTACACATTCAGTCTGTCCACTATTGTCTGTCAGACTCTCTAAGTTTATTAACATCTGGATTACATTTTTGAACGTATTAGCTGTTAAGTTAACTCATGTTTCTGAAGATGTTTTATTCCAGGTTCAGACACATCTCTGGTTCTTCATTTGTTCCTGTCTGACACATTCAAATGTTTAGTTTCATGTCATAAATCAGAAGAGGAACTGTCAGAAGAAACAAACTGTTAGTGGACTAAAGCAGAGAAGAAGAACTCAGAGCAGTCAGATGGTCAGTGTGGATCAGCAGGAGATCAGCCTGATGTCTGCAGGTTAGTGTCAACACAACTTTCACATCAGATTCATCTGAACACACAACTAAAACATGTCTGACCTCAGAGTCTCCAGTCTGCAGTCTGGACTCTCCAGAAATCCACACAGATGTTTCACTCCTGAATTCTGCAGGTGGTTCCCGCTCAGGTGCAGATGTTTCAGATGGGAGGGGTTGGACTTCAGAGCTGAGACCAGAGAAGAACAGCTGATCTCTGACATCCTGCAGTTCTCCAACCTGAATAAAGAATAAAATATGTGAGCTGAACCACCAGGGTGCAGGTTCCAACAGTCCAACAGAACCAGTGAAAAAGAGCTTCATCAATATTCATGACATCATGCTGCTGCTCCAATAAAGACATAGTGACTTCAGCTCTGCAGCTCTGCAGCTCCACCAGTGGATCCATCCATACAAACTCATGTTGTGCAGCCAAATGATTCAAGTTTCCACACAAACAAACTGTCCGGAGGAATTCTGGGACAAATGTTGACTTATTCATTTGTATGAAGAGAAAATGAAGCATTTGTTTGAATGTCAGACACAAAAACATGAAGAACTGATGTCTAATATTTCACGCAGTAAAACTAGTTTCAAGTGTTAAACAAGCAGATAAACAACTTGTTATTGTAACATGTTGTGTTTGAATATCTCAGTTAGTACAAACGTTAGAATCTTAGTGTTTGCACAGAAGCAGGGCTGGACTCGTTACCATGGAGATTTCTGGTGTGCAGCTAACCTGGTCTGGACCAGAATAACAAGCAGAACTTCTTCATCCTGCTGCTCCGTCTGATCAGTCAGCTGTCACTCTTATCAATCAATTATTTCATCAATACTTATTCATCATTTCTGTCATTTCGTTTCCTCATTTTCTTCATCATCATTTTACAGATAAATTACAATTCAGCATCATTTTCATCATTTTACATGCTCCATACAGATGAGAATTAGAAAGGTGATGGACTTTATGAAGGCTGATGTTCATATTGATGTCACACATGTGATCAATAGTCTGGATATATTTCTCTTCAGTATTATTGACTGGATGATCAGAAAAGTCTGAGTTTGTGCTGATTTCAATAAAGTCAGTGATGAGGACGACAGTCTAGACCATGTAAAGTCCATTCATGTCACGTGTTTCTGTCCCAATAACACGTCTGTTTGTAAATGATGTTTTGGACGATAAAGTTTTAATTCCTAGAAGGACTTTGTGAGCAGAGAAAGAGTTTCAGGACAGGAGGACGTCTGTGTTTATTCAGCATTTTAGGAAAGACATCTCTTCTCCAGTGATGTATCTGGAACTTGTGCAGAAACCTTTTGTCTGATTAAGAAATGTGATTCATCAAGAACAGATGCATGATGGTACAAAAACGTACAAATCTGAACCATTACTGGGAAACTAGAACCAAATACTCATCAAAATATGGAAACTAATTGATGTTCCAGGTTTTAATGTAGTTTTGATAGAATTTGAATTCAAATATCCGTTTTTCTATGTAAATATTAAATGAAGGTAAAAGTTTATTGGAGCTGAGTTTTGATGTAAAAATTTGAACTTGTTTAAATGTTTTTTTCCCCCCATAAATGATGAATAAATCAACAATATCCACAATTTCTACGTTTTTAAAGGGACATCTCTTCATCAATTTGTACATATTTGTCTGTTTAGGAGATTTTCTCTGAAAACGTTGATTGAGTGACGACATAGTTTCAACACAAAGTTTCTGATGTTCTTGTTGGATGTTTTGTTGCTGATGAAGTAAACTCATCGTCTAGACAGCAGCTTTATTTCAGTTTTCTTACTTCAACAACACACATGTATTTATATTTAGTTTAAACACTGAAAACCATGAAAAGACCTTGGCCGGGTTTCCCAGATCAGTTAAGTAGTTCTTAACAGCGAAAGACTTCTTTCAAACCTTCTTAAGGAGCCTGTGAAAGAAAATCGCGTTTCCCAGAGTCGCTCTTAGCTTAAGTATCTCTTTCATTAAGAAGGAAATGAAAGATGCTGCTGACCCAGTCTTTACAACCATCTTAGTGAACAAAGACTCACAGATCCAGCCGCGTCAGGCAAATCAATATCACACCAAGCAATGAGATATTAAAACAATGCACCCCGCACAAATTTTGATCTATTTTATACTTTAGATTTATATTGTTTAGCATTTATTGGTGACAGCAAAGGGGGGAAAAAAAGAAAAATAAGGAATAACAAGTGTGTTCCTGTATATGCTTTATGCATTACGCACAAATAAAACGATCATCATGAATATCATTTATTTGATAATTTGGCTGCTATACAGCATGTTCTCGCTGCAAATCAACTGCGTCGCCGTGCGCGAAGCAGAACTGTTTATATGAACGCATTGGTGCGTCAGCACTTCAATCCCCTGGACGTGCTGTCGGACCGGGCTGTCCAGGCAGCCGTGACACCGATCCTCCTGCCCGAGCCCAAGCCCGAGCACCTACATGTGTGATGACAGGGAAGCAGCAGCTGAAGAACGGGATCCTTTGATGAATCGTTCATTACAGTCTCAAATATAATCAATGGTGTCGGTTTATATTAAAGAATCTTTTTGCCCAGAAGAAAAAAGAGCGAAGACAACGACCCATAACTATTTTCTTCTCTGGTAAAAACCCACCTCCCGACTCGCGCTGTATACAGCGCGAGTCGGGATGCAGCATCATTCAGAAGAGGAGGAATACGTGCGAGGCGGTGCTGATCTCCGCAATTAGAAGCCTTCTATAATTGTAAAAAGAATTTCACTTATCACGGGTTCTTTTTGGAACATAACCCCTGCGAAAAACCAGGGATTGCTGTAATTCCACGTTGCGATTTGCGAAACTCGCCTTCTCTTGGCTCATGACCGTCATGTTTTTGAACGCACACACACGCCCACCCCGTTTACTCCCGGTCTCTGCGTGTGGGGAAAAAAGCCTCACTGTAGCCAGAAATAACGGAGTAACGCACCGTTTGGATGAAAAAGGGTCATTGAATTATATTTATCATCTTAATTTTTCATTATAACGCACAGGCAGCAGTGAATTAGTGCGTTAGGTAGCAGTGCTGCATGTGAAAATGCGCTGATAGTGATCGGTGATTGATTTGCCTGGCATCGATTGATTTGGTTTCAGAACCGGACAGCTGCTCCAAAGAGCTTCTGAAAGAGCGAAACTAAAGAACGGTGTTAAGAAGTCATCTGGGAAACACCCGTATCTTAGGGTTCTCTCTTAAGTGAAACCTTCTTTGAACCTCTCTTAAGTCCTTAAGAGAGGTCGGATCTGGGAAACCCGGCCCTTATTTGTTGCACCTTATGTCTTGATGTCACCTGGATGAAATGATCTTAACAGAAATATTAAGGAATAATATTAAAAACACAGTAAAATATGTTTAAGATAAGAAATCCTTTAATAGTCCCCCAGAGGGGAAATTTCCAGTTTGTCCATGTTTAGAGTTTTACATTTGCTAAACGTGTATTTGTTGAAATTAAATGTAATGGTAGTCAAAGGAAGCCAACGTTGGTTTGACTGATTTCATCCACAGTAAGAAGTTATTTAGTAAATGAGCTCTGTAACTCAAATATTGCACGACTACACATTCAGTCTGTCCACTATTGTCTGTCAGACTCTCTAAGTTTATTAACATCTGGATGACATTTTTGAACGTATTAGCTGTTAAGTTAACTCATGTTTCTGAAGATGTTTTATTCCAGGTTCAGACACATCTCTGGTTCTTCATTTGTTCCTGTCTGACACATTCAAATGTTTAGTTTTATGTCATAAATCAGAAGAGGAACTTTCATAAGAAACAAAGTGTTAGTGGACTAAAGCAGAGAAGAAGAACTCAGAGCAGTCAGATGGTCAGTGTGGATCAGCAGGAGATCAGCCTGATGTCTGCAGGTTAGTGTCAACACAACTTTCACATCAGATTCATCTGAACACACAACTAAAACATGTCTGACCTCAGAGTCTCCAGTCTGCAGTCTGGACTCTCCAGGAATCCACACAGATGTTTCACTCCTGAATCCTGCAGCTTGTTGTTCCTGCTCAGGTCCAGAAGTTTCAGATGGGAGGGGTTGGACTTCAGAGCTGAGACCAGAGAAGAACAGCTGATCTCTGACATCCTGCAGTTCTCCAACCTGAATAAAGAATAAAATATGTGAGCTGAACCACCAGGGTGCAGGTTCCAACAGTCCAACAGAACCAGTGAAAAAGATCTTCATCAATATTCATGACATCATGCTGCTGCTCCAATAAAGACGTAGTGACTTCAGCTCTGCAGCTCTGCAGCTCCACCAGTGGATCCATCCATACAAACTCATGTTGTGCAGCCAAATGATTCAAGTTTCCACACAAAAAAACATGTCAGGAGGAATTCTGGGACAAATGTTGACTTATTAATTTGTATGAAGAGAAAATGAAGCATTTGTTTGAATGTCAGACACAAAAACATGATGAACTGATGTCTAATATTTCACGCAGTAAAACTAGTTTCAAGTGTTAAACAAGCAGATAAACAACTTGTTATTGTAACATGTTGTGTTTGAATATCTCAGTCAGTACAAACGTTAGAATCATCGTGTTTGCACAGAAGCAGGGCTGGACTCGTCACCATGGAGATTTCTGGTGTGCAGCTAACCTGGTCTGGACCAGAATAACAAGCAGGACTTCTTCATCCTGCTGCTCCATCTGATCAGTCAGCTGTCACTCTGATCAATCAATCATTTCATCAATACTTATTCATCATTTATGTCCGTTTGTTTCATCATTTTTATCATCATCATTTTACAGATAAGTTAAAATTCAGCATCATCTTCATCATTTTACATGCTCCATACAGATGAGAATTAGAAAGGCGATGGACTTTATGAAGGCTGATGTTCATATTGATGTCACACATGTGATCAATAGTCTGCATATATTTCTCTTCAGTATTATTGACTTGATGATCAGAAAAGTCTGAGTTTGTGCTGATTTCAATAAAGTCAGTGATGAGGACGACAGTCTAGACCATGTAAAGTCCATTCATGTCACGTGTTTCTCTCACAATAACACGTCTGTTTGTAAATGATGTTTTGGACGATAAAGTTTTAATTCCTAGAAGGACTTTGTGAGCAGAGAAAGAGTTTCAGGACAGGAGGACGTCTGTGTTTATTCAGCATTCATGAAAGACATCTCTTCTCCAGTGATGGATCTGGAACTTGTGCAGAAAACTTTTGTCTGATTAAGAAATTTGATTCATCAAGAACAGATGCATGATGGTACAAAAACGTACAAATCTGAACCTTTACAGGGAAACTACAACCAAATACTCATCAAAATATGGAAACTAATTGATGTTCCAGGTTTTAATGTTGTTTTGATAGAATTTGAATTCAAATATCCGTCTTTCTATGTAAATATAAAATGAAGGGGAAAGTTTATTGGAGCTGAGTTTTGATTTAAAAATTTGAACTTGTTCAAATGTCCCCCCCCCGCCCCCATAAATGATGAATAAATCAACAATATCCACAATTTCTACGTTTTTAAGGAGACATCTCTTCATCAATTTGTACATATTTGTCTGTTTAGGAGATTTTCTCTGAAAAAGTTGATTGAGTGACGACATAGTTTAAACACAAAGTTTCTGATGTTCTTGTTGGATGTTTTGTTGCTGATGAAGGAAATTCATCGTCTAGACAGCAGCTTTATTTCAGTTTTCTTACTTCAACACACATGTATTTATATTTAATTTAAACACTGAAAACCATGAAAAGACCTTATTTGTTGCACCTTATGTCTTGATGTCACCTGGATGAAATGATCTGAACAGAAATATTAAGGAATAATATTAAAAACACAGAAAAATATGTTTTTCCATGTTTAGAGTTTTACATTTGGTAAACGTGTATTTGTTGAAATGAAATTTAATGGGAGTCAAAGGAAGCCAACGTTGTTTTGACTGATTTCAGCCACAGTAAGAAGTTATTTAGTAAATGAGCTCTGTAACCCATATATTGGACGACTACACATTCAGTCTGTCCACTATTGTCTGTCAGACTCTCTAAGTTTATTAACATCTGGATGACATTTTTGAACGTATTAGCTGTTAAGTTAACTCATGTTTCTGAAGATGTTTTATTCCAGGTTCAGACACATCTCTGGTTCTTCATTGGTTCCTGTCTGACACATTCAAATGTTTAGTTTTATGTCATAAATCAGAAGGAACTTTCAGAATAAACAAAGTGTTAGTGAACTAAAGCAGAGAAGAAGAACTCAGAGCAGTCAGATGGTCAGTGTGGATCAGCAGGAGATCAGCCTGATGTCTGCAGGTTAGTGTCAACACAACTTTCACATCAGATTCATCTGAACACACAACTAAAACATGTCTGACCTCAGAGTCTCCAGTTTGCAGTCTGGACTCTCCAGGAAACCACACAGATGTTTCACTGCTGAATCCTGCAGGTTGTTCCTGCTCAGGTCCAGAAGTTTCAGATGGGAGGGGTTGGACTTCAGAGCTGAGACCAGAGAAGAACAGCTGATCTCTGACAACCTGCAGCTCTTCAACCTGAATAAAGAATAAAAGATGTGAGCTGAAGCACCAGGATACAGGTTCCAACAGTCCAACAGAACCAGTGAAAAAGATCTTCATCAATATTCATGACATCATGCTGCTGCTCCAATAAAGACGTAGTGACTTCAGCTCTGCAGCTCTGCAGCTCCACCAGTGGATCCATCCATACAAACTCATGTTGTGCAGCCAAATGATTCAAGTCTCCACACAAACAAACATGTCAGGAGGAATTCTGGGACAAATGTTGACTTATTCATTTGTATGAAGAGAAAATGAAGCATTTGTTTGAATGTCAGACACAAAAACATGAAGAACTGATGTTTAATATTTCATGTAGTAAAACTAGTTTCAAGTGTTAAACAAGCAGATAAACAACTTGTTATTGTAACATGTTGTGTTTGAATATCTCAGTCAGTACAAACGTTAGAATCGTAGTGTTTGCACAGAAGCAGGGCTGGACTCGTTACCATGGAGATTTCTGGTGTGCAGCTAACCTGGTCTGGACCAGAATAACAAGCAGGACTTCTTCATCCTGCTGCTCCGTCTGATCAGTCAGCTGTCACTCTGATCAATCAATCATTTCATCAATACTTATTCATCATTTATGTCATTTTGTTTCATCATTTTCTTCATCATCCTTTTACAGATAAATTACAATTCAGCATCATCTTCATCATTTTACATGCTCCATACAGATGAGAATTAGAAAGGTGATGGACTTTATGAAGGCTGATGTTCATATTGATGTCACACATGTGATCAATAATCTGCATATATTTCTCTTCAGTATTATTGACTTCATGATCAGAAAAGTCTGAGTTTGTGCTGATTTCAATAAAGTCAGTGATGAGGACGACAGTCTAGACCAGGGGTAGCCAACCCTGGCCCTCAAGTGCCACTGTCCTGCATGTCTTAGATGCTACCCTGCTTCAGCACACCGTGATACAAGGAGCTGTGTCATCAACAGAACTGCCCAGACTTTGATGACAAGCTAATGAGCACCGTTAATTAAAATCAGGTGTATCGAAGCCGGTAAACATCTAAGACATGCAGGACAGTGGCACTCGAGGACCAGGGTTGCCTACCCCTGGTCTAGACCATGTAAAGTGCATTCATGTCACGTGTTTCTGTCCCAATAACACGTCTGTTTGTAAATGATGTTTTGGACGATAAAGTTTTCATTCCAAAAGGACTTTGTGAGCAGAGAAAGAGTTTCAGGACAGGAGGACGTCTGTGTTTATTGAGCATTCAGGAAAGACATCTCTTCTCCAGTGATGGATCTGGAACTTGTGCAGAAAACTTTTGTCTGATTAAGAAACATGATTCATCAAGAACAGATGCATGATGGTACAAAAACGTACAAATCTGAGACTTACAGGGAAACTAGAACTAAATACTCATCAAAATATGGAAACTAATGGATGCTCCAGGGTTTAATGTAGTTTTGATAGAATTTGAATTCAAATATCCGTCTTTCTATGTAAATATTAAATGAAGGTGAAAGTTTATTGGAGCTGAGTTTTGATTTAAAAATTTGAACTTGTTTAAATGTCCCCCCCCCCCCCATATATGATAAATAAATGAACAATATCCATCATTTCTACGTTTTTAAGGAGACATCTCTTCATCTATTCCTCCCTCTCTCCCTCCTCCCCCTCCCCCTCCTGCCTGATAGTCTGCGCCGAACAGCTGGCTCCCACCCTCACGCGGATCTTCAACCGGTCCTTGGAGCTGTGTGAGGTGTCCTCATGCCTCAAACGCTCCACCATCATCCCAGTCCCCAAGAAACCCACCATCACAGGTCTAAATGACTACAGACCCATCGCCCTGACGTCTGTGGTCATGAAGACCTTTGAGCGGCTGGTGTTGAGCCACCTGAAGGACACCACAGGCTCCCTGCTCGACCCCCTGCAGTTTGCCTACCGGGCAATTAGGTCGGTGGATGACGCAGTCAACATAGGACTGCACCACATCCTGCGTCATCTCGACACCTCAGGGACTTATGCGAGGATCCTGTTTGTGGACTTCAGCTCGGCGTTCAACACGATCGCACCCGCAATCCTTCACCAGAAGCTCACCCAGCTCACCGTGCCTGCCCCCACCTGTCAGTGGATTACCAGCTTCCTGAGTGACAGGAGGCAGCAGGTGAGGCTGGGGAGCATCACATCCAGCACCCGTACCATCAGCACTGGCGCCCCCCAGGGGTGCGTCCTCTCGCCACTGCTCTTCTCCCTCTATACCAACGACTGCACCTCAGGGGACTCGTCTGTGAAGCTCCTGAAGTACGCGGACGACACCACCGTCATCGGCCTGATCCGGGAAGGTGACGAGTCCGCGTACAGACGGGAGGTGGAACAGCTGGTCCACTGGTGCGGTCGGAACCACCTGGAGCTGAACCCGCTCAAGACTGTGGAGTTGACAGTGGACTTCAGAAAAAACCGACCGCCACTCCCCCCCCTTACCATCCTCAACAGCACCGTCTCCTCCACAGACTCCTTCAAGTTCCTGGGGTCCACCATCTCCAGGGACCTGAAGTGGTCCACCCACATCACTTTCGTCAGGAAGAAGCTCAGCAGAGGTTGTACTTCCTGCGGCAGCTCAGGAAGTTCAACCTGCCACAGCAGCTGTTGATCACGTTCTACACTACCATCATACAGTCTGTTCTCTGCTCTTCCATCACTGTCTGGTTTGGATCAGCCACACAACTGGACAGGCACAGACTGCAACGGACAATCAGGTCTGCAGAGAGTATAGTTGGGACTAACCTCCCATCTATCCAGGACCTGTACCGGTCCAGGAACAGGAAACGGGCAGGTAACATCTCTGTAGACCCCTCACACCCAGGACCAGGACCAGGACCAGACCCCTCACACCCGGGACACAGTCTGTTCCAACTCCTCCCCTCTGGACGGCGCTACAGAGCTCTGTACGCTAAAACCTCCAGACACAGGGCCAGTTTCTTCCCGCAAGCGGTTGCTCTGATGAACTCTCACAAATAACAGTCTCAGAGTAACCAAACACGTGCAATAAAAAAAAAGAAAAATCATCTAGCACCCTCTTTAATAATCATGTCTGCCTCACTCTGCTGCACCTCTCATTTTTGTATTTCTTTTGTATGATTTTTTTGTATTTTTTGTATAATTTGTCTGTTAAAATTGTAAATAGGTTATACTTATTCTAATTCTATTCAGAACTGTCCTTCTCACTACCTCAAACTGCTGCACCTTTAAAATGTTTATACTGTACATAGAAATACCACATTTGTTTATTGTTTATTGTTTATTTTTAATACCAAAGAGCGAAATTACCGGAGTCAAATTCCTTGATGGACAATGTTCGAACCTGGCCAATAAAGCTGATTCTGAAAATCAATCTGTATATATTTGTGTGTTTAGGAGATTTTCTCTGAAAAAGTTGATTGAGTGACGACATAGTTTAAACACAAAGTTTCTGATGTTCTTGTTGGATGTTTTGTTGCTGATGAAGGAAACTCATCGTCTAGACAGCAGCTTTATTTCAGCTTTCTTACTTCAACACACATGTATTTATATTTAGTTTAAACACTGAAAACCATGAAAAGACATTATTTGTTGCACCTTATGTCTTGATGTCACCTGGATGAAATGATCTGAACAGAAATATTAAGGAATAATATTAAAATCACAGAAAAATATGTTTTTCCATGTTTAGAGTTTTATATTTGGTAAACTTGTATTTGTTGAAATGAAATTTAATGGTAGTCAAAGGAAGTCAACGTTGGTTTGACTGATTTCAGCCACAGTAAGAAGTTATTTAGTAAATGAGCTCTGTAACCCATATATTGGACGACTACACATTCAGTCTGTCCACTATTGTCTGTCAGACTCTCTAAGTTTATTAACATCTGGATGACATTTTTGAACGTATTAGCTGTTAAGTAAACTCATGTTTCTGAAGATGTTTTATTCAAGGTTCAGACACATCTCTGGTTCTTCATTGGTTCCTGTCTGACACATTCAAATGTTTAGTTTCATGTCATAAATCAGAAGAGGAACTTTCAGAATAAACAAAGTGTTAGTGGACTAAAGCAGAGAAGAAGAACTCAGAGCAGTCAGATGGTCAGTGTGGATCAGCAGGAGATCAGCCTGATGTCTGCAGGTTAGTGTCAACACAACTTTCACATCAGATTCATCTGAACACACAACTAAAACATGTCTGACCTCAGAGTCTCCAGTCTGCAGTCTGGACTCTCCAGGAATCCAGACAGATGTTTCACTCCTGAATTCTGCAGGTTGTAGTTCTCACTCATGTCCAGATGTTTCAGATGGGAGGGGTTGGACTTCAGAGCTGAGACCAGAGAAGAACAGCTGATCTTTGACATCCTGCAGCTCTTCAACCTGAATAAAGAATAAAATATGTGAGCTGAACCACCAGGGTGCAGGTTCCAACAGTCCAACAGAACCAGTGAAAAACTTCTTCATCAATATTCATGACATCATGCTGCTGCTCCAATAAAGACGTAGTGACTTCAGCTCTGCAGCTCTGCAGCTCCACCAGTGGATCCATCCATACAAACTCATGTTGTGCAGCCAAATGATTCAAGTTTCTACACAAACAAACTGTCCGGAGGAATTCTGGGACAAATGTTGACTTATTAATTTGTATGAAGAGAAAATGAAGCATTTGTTTGAATGTCAGAGACACAAAAACATGATGAACTGATATCTAATATTTCATGCAGTAAAACTAGTTTTGAGTGTTAAACGAGCAGATAAACAACTTGTTATTGTAACATGTTGTGTTTGAATATCTCAGTCAGTACAAACGTTAGAATCTTAGTGTTTGCACAGAAGCAGGGCTGGACTCGTTACCATGGAGATCTCTGGTGTGCAGCTAACCTGGTCTGGACCAGAATAACAAGCAGGACTTCTTCATCCTGCTGCTCCATCTGATCAGTCAGCTGTCACTCTGATCAATCAATAATTTCATCAATACTTATTCATCATTTATGTCCGTTTGTTTCATCATTTTTATCATCATCATTTTACAGATAAGTTAAAATTATTTTTTTTAATTCAAGATCTTTTTATTAAAATTTTCACAAAGTAAAAAAGGTGAAATGCTGAATGTCAATTACAAATATTTTGAGTAGGCATGGGCATGTTAATCATAGCATACACCAGTGTACAAAATATAAAAAACAATTAAACAGTATGAAAAAATATAAAATAGTAACAAAAACAAACTACAGACCAAACTAATCCCTCCCATGTCACTGCCAGATTACTAATCACAATATGAGGTCACTCTAACATCAAAAGCCTGCACTAGGAATACAAAATAAATATGAAGTATAGTTCACAGGGTCTGGAATGCTTCTAGAAAAGGTCCCCACACTTTCTGGAACTTATTTGATTGCTGAAGCGAGTATCTAATTTTCTCCAGTTTTAAGCAGGACATGATGTCTTCCAGCCATTGTGCACGAGTAGGAGGGAAGGGATCCTTCCACCTGAACAGAATTGCCCGACGAGCCAAAAGGGAGGCAAAAGACAAAGTGTGCCCCTGTGCAGTGGTTAACTTCCTTCCTCCCTCCATGACCCCAAACAGGGCAGTCAGTGGGTTTGGTTCTAATCTGATTTTAAACACCAGAGAGAGAGTATGAAAGACTTCCATCCAGTATTTGTTTAGACATGGGCAGGACCAGTACATGTGGATGAGAGAGGCTTCTGCTACTTTACATCTTACACAGTATGGACTAATATCTGGGTACATGGAGGATAACTTTGCTTTGGAAATATGAGCCCTGTGTACCACTTTAAACTGAATTAAGCAGTGACGTGCGCACAGGGAGGTTGTATTAACCAGTTTGAGTATGGACTCCCAGGTATCCTCTGATAAGGGAAGCCCCAAGTCCTGCTCCCATGCTGCTTTGAGTTTATCTGTAGGGGCACTCCTAAGATCCAGCAACATGCCATAGAAAGACGAAATGAGCCCCTTTTTGAATGGGTCTGTGGCAAGAACTTTGTCAACTGTGGTCAAGCCTATCGATGCACCAGGGCTGGGTGTCTGGGAAAGAACAAAATGTCTAGCCTGAAGATACCTAAAGAAATGTGATTTTGGAAGGCTGAATTTACTACTTAACTGCTCAAAAGATGCCACGGTGCCGTCCATGAACATATCTCTAAAACGATTCATACCCCTCCTGTGCCATTCCTGGAAGGTGGGGTCCTCAAGGGATGGTTTGAAAGAGTGATTTGATGCAATGGGGCTAAGAAGAGAGAAGCTGTGAAAACCAAAAAACTTCCTAAATTGGGCCCAAATTCTAAGAGAATGTTTAACCACTGGGTTTTTGATTGATTTAAGTGAAGGAAGTGGAAGTGAGGAGCCGAGTAGGGCAGGAATTGACAGGTCATCAGTTGGATGTAACTCCATCGCCACCCAGTCAGGGCGGTCAGCGCCGTCGCAGTAGAAGGACCAGAATGCAAGGCAGCGCAGGTTAGCAGCCCAATAATAATAACGAAAGTTTGGGAGGGCCAGACCACCTGCAGACTTAATTTTTTGAAGATAATTTTTGTTCAAACGTGGCCGTTTACCCCGCCATAGGTATGAAGATATAACTGAGTCAAGGGACTGAAAAAAAGAACCAGGAATAAAGAGTGGTAAGGTCTGGAAAAGGTACAAAAATTTAGGTAAAATGGTCATTTTAACTGAATTGATGCGACCCACAAGAGACATTGACAGGGGTGACCATTGTGTAAGGGTTTGTTTGGTCTCATTTAACAATGAGATAAGATTCTCTTGGAGCAGGTCTTTGTGTTTCCTTGTCACAGATATGCCTAAATAGGAGAATTTGTCATTTACGATTTTAAAGGGAAAATTGGAAAGGTCTAAAGCATGCGATTCGAGATTGGTAGGGAAAAGCTCACTTTTGCTGAGATTCAGTTTATAGCCTGAGAGTTTCCCAAACTGACTGAGAAGTGACAGCGCAGGGGGTAATGAGGCCAGAGGGTGAGAGATGAAAAGCAAGAGGTCATCGGCATAAAGCGAGACCTTATGTTCCCTGCCACCTCTCCAGATACCGGACACATCCTCACAAGATCGGAGCGCTGTGGCAAGCGGTTCGATAGCCATGTCAAAAAGCATGGGACTAAGGGGGCACCCCTGACGGGTTCCACGATGCAGATTAAATGGTTTTGACCGTTGAGAGTTAGTACGAATTGAGGCTGTTGGGTGTAAATAGAGAAGTTTAATCCACAGAGCAAAGTTCGGACCAAAACCAAACCTGTCCAGCACAGCAAAGAGATAATCCCATTGGACGCGATCAAATGCTTTCTCCGCATCCAGAGAGACAACGCATTCAGGGATAGCCTCAGAGGCAGAGTAGATAATATTGAACAGTCGCCTTGTGTTGAAGTAAGACTGCCTACCTTTAATGAAGCCAGTTTGGTCTTCAGATATAATTGTGGGGAGGGCATTCTCCAGCCTATGGGCTAGGACTTTAGCTAGGATTTTAGCATCTGTGTTTAAGAGGGAGATGGGCCTGTAGGAGGCGCATTCAGCAGGATCCTTCCCTTTTTTAGCTATGAGGGTGATGCAGGCCTCCGAAAAAGAAGGAGGGAGGGAACCGTGGCTGAAGGATTCTGAAAGAACTGTAGATAGCAATGGGGAAAGCAGAGTAGAAAATTTCTTTAGAAATTCCGCCGGGAAGCCATCAGGGCCAGGGGCCTCATCTATAAAGCTTGCTTGCGCAGAAAAAGCGCCTGAAAGTTGCGGAAGCCACCTTCTACGCAAAGTCTCGGATCTAAAAAGAAAAAACTAACCGAAAAATCTGCGTATCTTTACGGCAACCCTCACCCTCCCGTAAGAGTTTACTTAAGACACGGGGAACTGGCGACGCAGGCTGAAAGGTGGTGAAATGAAGTCAGATTCATGTATGGGGGGGGGGGGGGGTCATGGCTGCCGCTCCGAGCCCACTACTCCACGCTGAAGAGGAAAAAAGAAATTGTTCTGATTAAAATAAGGAAAGTTGGACTATATAACAATTGCGTTCATAAGGATAAAGTTTTAAAAAAAATAAAAATTAAAGAAATATTCCCTTCTCCCCGTGTGTGTCTGCCTGTCATGCACGGGTACGTGCGCTCATGTTGTTACAGCCGGAATTATGGTTCTGCGTCACACCAACGCAGAGCCTACGCCGTAGGGTCCGGCGTATGGTGCGCGTCGCCGCGTACCCTACGCCGTAGGCTCTGCGTTGGTGTAACGCGGAACCATAAATCAGCCTAGAGCAGCTCTGAGGGGAGACGGGAGGGAGGAGGGGGAGCTGGGGCTGCCGGGCCGCCGTCCCGAGTGTCTTGATGATTTGCTGATCCTACCGTTAGTTTTTAAACTGTAAAAAGTGGGGGGGGGGACAAATACATGATTTTGAAAAGACGGGGGGACATGTCCCCCCTGTTGCGCCGGGGAACTCACGGCGTTTAGCGCAGCAACGGCGTGCTGCCACTCACTCGCTTTATTTTATTGTATAGCCTACTATTTATATACTTATTCTAACTTTTACTGTGACCACCAAATAATGTGGTTTTCCTGTCCTCCACATCATATCTAGGTCTCCGTGAAAGTCAGTGTCACGGTGGCTGCTACTTCTCATTCATTCTGACGCCAAACCATGGATCTGCGCCTAACAGGCTGCAGAAAGCCACTGCGCATGCTCAGCAGGCTCATCCATATGCATTTCTGGGCGTGATAGGAGGCGGATTCAGCTACGCAACCTTCCAGCTGGACTGCGTGGAAGTCTGCGTGCACATGGTTTTATTGATCCGGATTTTTTTTTGCGCACGGCATTTTCGGCTTTTGAGAGTACGTGCACTTTTAGTATGAATCCTACGCACTCCATTTTAAATGAGGCCCCAGGACATTTACCCGACTGCAGTGAAGAAATGGCTCGAGTAATTTCCATCAGGGATATCGGTTCTTCTAATGTCTTCCTTAGATCTGGTGAAAGACTGGGAATACTAAGACTATTTAAAAAGTCCGCAATCTCATCTCGATCAGTCTGAGATTCCGAGGTGTATAGCTGGGTATAAAAGTCCCTGAATGCTTCATTTATGAGTAAGTGGTCTGTAGTTACATGGCCATTTGGTAATCGAATCTTAGAAATATTTTGTTTAGCCTTAGAGCCTTTAAGTTGGTTGGCTAATAATTTGTCAGATTTGTCTCCATAAACATAAAACCTGGTTTTACTTTTCAGAAGTGACTGTTCAATTGGGTGAGTGGTAAGCAGGTCAAATTTAGTTTTAAGTTCTAGCCGCTTTTTGTAAAGATCTGGGGATTTAGTCCGAGAATATTCTTCATCGACCTCTTTGATTTGGCGGGCAAGGTCTGATCGCTCCCTATAAGATTTTTGCCTCACCCTAGCAGTGTAGGATATAATCTGTCCCCGGAGATAAGCCTTGAGGGAATCCCAGACAGTTAGACTAGACATTCCTGGAGTCATATTCGTGTATAGGAAAAAGGCTATTTCCGTTTCCATTGATTTAACAAAATTTGTGTCCGACAGCAGAGTTGAATTGAATCGCCACTGTCTGTCTCTCTGAGGTAGGTCAGGAAGGGACATGGTTAAAACCACAGGAGCGTGGTCGGAAATGACAATGCTCTGATAAGCACAGGAATGAACCAGGGGAATCAGTTGATTATCAATAAAAAAATAATCAATCCTCGAGTATGTGTGGTGCACTTTTGAGAAAAAGGAGTATTCTCTGTCACATGGATGTAAAGAACGCCACACATCACAAACACCGTAGTCAGAAAGGAACGCCTGAATAAGACGGGCTGACTTACTTGCTGTGCCGGGGTTGGTAGAGGATCGGTCTAGGACTGGGTCGAGCCAGCAATTAAAATCACCACCCAGTATGAGAGAATATGTATTAAGGTCAGGGAGCAGTGAAAACAGTCGTTCAAAAAAGACTGCATCAACTGAATTAGGGGCATAAACGTTCACAAGTACGACCAATGTATTGAATAATTTCCCAGAAACGATCACGTAGCGACCAAACTTGTCAGAAATCACATTGTGCTGCTCAAATGAAACATCCTGACTGATCAGAACTGAAACTCCTCGGGCCTTAGCTTGAAAGGAGGAGTGAAATCTCTGCCCTGACCACCTCGGGAACAGGCGGCTATTATCAGAACTGCGAATATGAGTTTCTTGTAGAAAGGCTATTTCTGTTTTAAGGTGTTTTAGATGTGAGAAGATCCTTTTCCTCTTAACAGGGTGATTCAGACCCTTAACATTCCAGCTCACCAACTTCAAGTATCTACTCATAATATCTAAGAAGAAAAATTAGGTGTGCACAATGACCTAGGCAAAAAAAAAGAAAACGGAAAGGAGGTTGAATGTGACCCACATTAAGTAATGAGTTGAAAAGAGTTAATGCAAAGTTTCTGGCAGTGACATATCCCCCCGACCCACCCACCCCAACTAAGACAGCTGCTATAGAAAAATAAAAAAAAAGCAGCAAGCTCTTCAAAACAAACAAAGTGCAATAACGCATCTTCCTATCCTACACACTAATAGCTTTTGCTCCCGTATCATGGGTGTATACATATTAGCACCTTAAAACGTGTAGATATAAATAAAAAAAAGAAATACCCTCTCAAATCTTGACCTGTAAGTCCCGATATGAGCCCAGAAATATTTGTACAAAAATATAAAATATAAAACATCCGACTTAAGCAGCGTAAAAGTAAGGTTAACAGCTTACAATTATTACAAAACTTATAGGTAAATCGGAAAAGCTTTTTTTTTTTTTTTTTCTCTCCCTCTTCACCACTTATTTTTCCCCTTCCCTCAAATAGCCAAAAATAACTGCAAATTAATAATATTTGCAAAGGGGCAGTCCAACTAACAACAGAGAAAATACTGGTTGTCGCGGGGTTACTCACCCTCCCCTCAGGAATGATGTGACTCACGTAAAAAAAAAAAAAAAGAGAGAGAAAAAAAAGTCAGTCCGTGAGCGTCAGTGAGCCGCACCGGGCTGCAGGCGGAGCCGTGACAGCCTCCAACAGTCCCGTTACGGCGGGTTTGAAGCTTTGCTGCGACTCGTGATGAATTTGCGCGCCTCATCCACAGAGCCGATCCACTTCCTGGCCCCCCCGGACAGCGTGAGCCGGAGCCGGGCGGGGAAGAGCAGAGCCGGCCTCAGACCCAGCTGGTAGAGCTCCGACATGACTCCGCTGTATTCCGCTCGTTGGCTGGCAACTTCGGGGCTGTAATCCTCCAGGACCCGGATGGGCTGGCCGCGATATTCCAACTTTCCTCTCCGGCGCGCTTCCCTCACGAGGATATCTTTCGTCTGGTACCGGTGAAGGCGGATGATGACTGGACGCGGTCTCTGTCCCGGGGCCGGCTTGGCGGCGAGCGAGCGGTGCGCTCTGTCTATCTCTGGCGGTGACGGCAGCGTATCGTTCCCGAACACCTCACACAGCAGCTTGGAGAAGAAAGCCGCCGGAGACCCGCTCTCGGTCGACTCCGGTAAGCCCAGGATACGGATGTTCTGCCTTCTGCTCCGGCTTTCCAAATCCACCACCTTGGCCTTCAGCCGAGCATTAACATCCCGTAGAGTCGAGCAGATGCCTTCAAGGTCCGTAACTCGCTGGCTGAGGTCTTCTGTGGCGAGTTCAAGGGACGAAACACGTTGGCCATGGTCCTCGACCGCGAGCCGCGTTTGGTCGAGTTTGGAGTCGAGCTGACTGAAAGTATTTTTGAACTCGGCGGCCAGGGCAGCGCGGTGTTCCTCCAGCAACGTGGTAATGGCCGCCAGGGTTAAGACAGCGCCAGCGTCGTCCTTCTTGCCCGACTTGCCGCTCTTCGAAGCCATCTCGGAGGTAAGTGGGCTCGTTCGAGACAAAAAAAAAGAAAAACAGCAACAGGGAATCCTTTTTAAAGGAAAAAGTTTGAAAGTTTGAGGGCTTGGTGGTTTAAAAAGTTTGGCACTCACGGGAGCACTCACGAAACACGTCTACTCCATCTGCTCACCAACCGGAAGCCAGATAAGTTAAAATTCAGCATCATCTTCATCATTTTACATGCTCCATACAGATGAGAATTAGAAAGGTGATGGACTTTATGAAGGCTGATGTTCATATTGATGTCACACATGTGATCAATAATCTGCGTATATTTCTCTTCAGTATTATTGACTTGATGATCAGAAAAGTCTGAGTTTGTGCTGATTTCAATAAAGTCAGTGATGAGGACGACAGTCTAGACCATGTAAAGTCCATTCATGTCACGTGTTTCTGTCCCAATAACACGTCTGTTTGTAAATGATGTTTTGGACGATAAAGTTTTCATTCCTAGAAGGACTTTGTGAGCAGAGAAAGAGTTTCAGGACAGGAGGACGTCTGTGTTTATTCAGCATTCATGAAAGACATCTCTTCTCCAGTGATGTATCTGGAACTTGTGCAGAAAACTTTTGTCTGATTAAGAAATTTGATTCATCAAGAACAGATGCATGATGGTACAAAAACATACAAATCTGAACCTTTACAGGGAAACTAGAACCAAATACTCATCAAAATATGGAAACTAATTGATGCTCCAGGGTTTAATGTAGTTTTTTTTTACGTCAGAAACAGTTTTGATAGAATTTGAATTCAAATATCCGTCTTTTTATGTATATATTAAATTAAGGTAAAAGTTTATTGGAGCTGAGTTTTGATGTAAAAATTTGAACTTGCTTAAATGTTATTTTTTCCTCCATCAATGATGAATAAATGAACAATATCCATCATTTCTACGTTTTTAAGGAGACATCTCTTCATCAATTTGTACATATTTGTCTGTTTAAGAGATTTTCTCTGAAAACGTTGATTGAGTGACGACATAGTTTAAACACAAAGTTTCTGATGTTCTTGTTGGATGTTTTGTTGCTGATGAAGGAAACTCATCGTCTAGACAGCAGCTTTATTTCAGCTTTCTTACTTCAACACACATGTATTTATATTTAGTTTTACACACTGAAAACCATAAAAAGACATTATTTGTTGCACCTTATGTCTTGATGTCACCTGGATGAAATGATCTTAACAGAAATATTAAGGAATAATATTAAAAACACAGAAAAATATGTTTGTCCATGTTTAGAGTTTTACATTTGGTAAACGTGTATTTGTTGAAATTAAATGTAATGGGAGTCAAAGGAAGTCAACGTTGGTTTGACTGATTTCATCCACGGTAAGAAGTTATTTAGTAAATTATCTCTGTAACTCATATATTGGACGACTACACATTCAGTCTGTCCACTATTGTCTGTCAGACTCTCTAAGTTTATTAACATCTGGATGACATTTTTGAACATATTAGCTGTTCAGTTAACTCATGTTTCTGAAGATGTTTTATTCCAGGTTCAGACACATCTCTGGTTCTTCATTTGTTCCTGTCTGACACATTCAAATGTTTAGTTTTATGTCATAAATCAGAAGAGGAACTGTCAGAAGAAACAAAGTGTTAGTGGACTAAAGCAGAGAAGAAGAACTCAGAGCAGTCAGATGGTCAGTGTGGATCAGCAGGAGATCAGCCTGATGTCTGCAGGTTAGTGTCAACACAACTTTCACATCAGATTCATCTGAACACACAAATAAAACATGTCTGACCTCAGAGTCTCCAGTCTGCAGTCTGGACTCTCCAGAAATCCACACAGATGTTTCACTCCTGAATTCTGCAGGTTCTGGTTCCCACTCAGGTCCAGAAGTTTCAGATGGGAGGGGTTGGACTTCAGAGCTGAGACCAGAGAAGAACAGCTGATCTCTGACATCCTGCAGTTCTCCAACCTGAATAAAGAATAAAATATGTGAGCTGAACCACCAGGATGCAGGTTCCAACAGTCCAACAGAACCAGTGAAAAAGAGCTTCATCAATATTCATGACATCATGCTGCTGCTCCAATAAAGACGTAGTGACTTCAGCTCTGCAGCTCTGCAGCTCCACCAGTGGATCCATCCATACAAACTCATGTTGTGCAGCCAAATGATTCAAGTTTCCACACTAACAAACATGTCAGGAGCAATTCTAGGACAAATGTTGACTTATTCATTTGTATGAAGAGAAAATGAAGCATTTGTTTGAATGTCAGAAGAACTGATGTCTAATACTTCATGTAGTACATATTTTGTGGACCATTAGGTATACCAGGTTATAAGGCGCATGATAAAACATATATAAAGTGAAACAAAACAGTCTGGTAAGTTGAATTTTATTCAACTCATTCACAGTAACTCAGAATATCGTTCAGTTGTAACTAATACAGAAAATACTCTCACATTTTAAATCATTCGTCTTCCACGAATCCACCAATAAAAAGGGAGGCGGTGAGTCCTGTTCTCTGATAGGTTCCTCGTTGCCAGTGATAGCAGACACCTGAAGTTAGTGTGAGGTTGGCACAACGTTTGATTCCAACATTCTATTATTATTATTACCGGATTATGATGTAGATATGAAAATTTGGTTTACTCTAAAAACCCAACGTTACGTCCTGTAATTGTAGAGTAACATGGAGTAGATGTTGGATAATGGTTATTTACCAGCGCTACATAATTGTTATCTAACGTTGTCTGACATTACAACCTCTATCCAAGGATCGACTTTAATTTGTGTCAAGTCATTGGTCCGACAATCAATCAAGCGGAGCGGCTTCTCATTTACCAAAGTCGCACCAAAACATTTTGACAGATTTTTGAGCGTACTGTTGTTGGGTCCCTAAATCAACATAACATACATTTATAACTAAGGAAAGACACAGAGACTGTGGGATGATCTTTAAGGCACTCCTGCAGGAGGGGGAGAGCACACTGACAGAGGCAGAGCCCCTGACAGAAATGCTTCCCAAAGACCCTCCCCTTGCATGAAGCTTCAGTTAAAGATGAACTTAATCTGGAACGTCAGAGCAACAGACAGGAGGACAGGAGAGAAAATACATCTTCACACTGAATATCATACAATACACAGTAATAAGTTGCAAAAAAAACACCTCAGCAGCACACAGAAACAACAGACGTCACAGGACATGGGGGTGGGCAAGTCGGGGGGGGATCCCGGCACAGTTCATCCAAGTGAGCCGCGGACGCGTGGCGCTCTAACTCGACGTCCTTGTCAGGGGGGCTGATAAGAGGGGAGCCAAGAAGGCGTTGGATGGGGGGGAGGGGAGGGTGTCAGTGAGTGTGTGTGTAAGTCTGTGACGCGATAAGTCCGAGAACCTTCGCCCAGAGCTCAGCCAAAAGTCCTTGATGTTATCAGGCAGCGGTACAGTTCTGGGAGGGAGATCCGCAGGTGTGGGAGAGGGGGAGGGTTAAGTGGGGTGCAGAGTCGTCATGTTTACATTCCTCCAGGGAGATTGTGACGGAGAGGCCTGCCAAGCCGCTCCATCAAGGGCAAATGAAATCAACAATTTATAGAGAGATAGCAGGCAGCCCAGTAATTTTCCGTCTGCCTTTAGTCTCTGGTTCCTCAATAAACTCCGATCAGACGAATTTGTGATCAATCCCCACCAAGCCGGGTACCCAGCTTCTCCAAGGTGTTCTCCATCTTGTTAATGAGCTCAAAGACCCCTGCTAGCCTGCGATTCTGTTCAAGAATCGCATCTAGCTTGTGGCCCTGCTCTCCCAATGTTAAAGTCTGAGTGCGGATTCCCTTGCTCATTCCTTCAGCAGTGTCGGGCAGCTCAGAGAGGGCCAGAACGGCTCCCGCCGACTTACGAGATTGTCGATATGCCAGGAAAATGCCCACTCCAATTAAAAGAAATCCTGCTATCATAAATCCAATTATGCCGGCGTCTTCAACGTCCTCGACAGTCAAGATCTTGAGGCACATCGGGCGCCAGTTCTTGTATGAGTCCATCGTGTAACCAGCAAAAAATGTCCCGTCGGGGCAGGAGGGCTCCCTTACCCCCTGACTTCTCGTTGCAAAAATTTGGTCAATAGTGCTGAGAGACCAGTTAATCAATTCCATGATTGTAGAGTTTTCGGAGGAGTGAAAAGGAGAGGGTCTGAAGCGACAGGACAAAAGCAGACAAAAAGCAGGCAGGCAGGGAAGGTTGATAAGGGATAAGGGAGAGGGAGCAGAAAAGCGTCCGCCTTCGCTGAGAGCCGGAAGAAGAACTGTAAATTCTGTAACTATCTAATTGTGTCTTATAGTGCGGAAAATACGGTAAACCTAGATTCAAGAGTTAATCAAGCAGATAAACACCTTGTAATTGTAACACGTGTTTGAATATCTCAGTCATAGATAGTCAATCTTAGTCAGTACAAACGTTAGAATCTTAGTGTTTGGAATCAGATAAAATATCTTTTGATTCCAGAACAAATGACAGATGAACATATTTGTAGACAATGCTGCATAATCTGTGCGCAAACACACATTCTCTTCTTTGTTTAGGGAATATTGTACACCTCTATACACTTGTGCTCAAATGATAGGAAAGCAACTACCTGCAGGAGTCAAAACCTTTCCAACCTCAGTCAGAGAACAAACCTCAGAGTCTCCAGTCTGCATTCTGGACTCTCCAGGAAACCACACAGCTGCTTCACATCTGAATCCTGCAGCTCGTTCTCACTCAGGTCCAGATGTTCCAGATCGGACGGGTCGGACTCCAGAGCTGAGACCAGAGGACGACATCTGATCTCTGACAAACTGCATCGCTCTGACCTGAAGAAAGAATAAAACACAGATAAAATCTAGATGAGTGTTTTCTCCACAACAGTTATGTGGGTGGTGAACACTGAATCATCACAGTAAGAAGGTTCCTGGTTCAAATCCCGGCTTGGTACTTTCTTCCTGGCGTTTTTATGATCTTCCCTCATGTTTCATCAAAAACTCCACACTTCAGAAACACATCTGTTTACTATCAGGAATGTGGTAAGAAAGTACTATAAAATAGTTGTGAGTACTCTGATTACTATTGGTGGACCTGACCATGTAGATCATGTAGATCCTGTATGTTGAGAACGCAGGACTGGACTTTGACTGGTTCTGTTGCTGTCATCAAATTCAATATTACAAATGTTTTGGCCTTTTTATCATGATTGTTAACATTACTTGAGCATGTTTCTGTTAATAATGGATGAAACATAGGGGACACGGTGGCGCTTCTGGCCACTTGTAAATCTAGGTTATTAGGGCCCGAGCACCGACAGTGCGAAGGCCCTATTGTATCTGTAGGAATTGTTATTGTTTTTCTTCCGACGAAATGAGGGCCTTTTTGCCCCCCTAAACGTGTCCCAGTCACCAAAGTCACCAAATTTTGCACCAAGCCAGGCCTGGTGAAAAATGTGATATTTAATGGTTTGCATTAATGGTCGTGGCCTAACGGCTCAACAGCGCCCCCTAGAAAACTTCAAGCCTCAAGCCCCACAATACGGTTTGACGTACATGCACGAAAATCGGTACACACCTGTATCATGTCGCAACCTAAAGAAAAGTCTCTTGGTGCCATGGCTGAAACCCAACAGGAAGTCGGCCATTGTGAATTAATCGTGTAATTTTGGCGCAATTTATGCCATTCCTTAGGCAGTTAATGCGGCCCGAACCGTAACGTGCACCCAGGTGTGTTATACACAACCTGATCTCACAAAAATCCGTGAAATGCCCACGACCTCTCACCACTATTTTCCGTGGTACCAACACGGAAAGTGGTATAATTCCGTGTGGGCCCCATGGATATTGTACCATGCAAAGTCAAGGGGATCCGTGGTTGTGATATATACACGGATTATGACATTATTATTATTTATATATTATTCTTTGTTATAGTGGCTAAATTATGAGTTTTTGTCGCGCAAGGTACTGTTTTTTACTTTCCGTTTGTAAAAGCACATTTTTAACGCTGTTTTAGCAGTGTTTTAATGAGGTTTTAATGGGAGCACCACAGATATAGTACTATGCGAAGTCAATGGGAGGCGTGGTCGTGATATATACACGGATTATGACATTATTATTATTTATATATTATTCTTTGTTATTGTAGCACCTATGTCACACACGTTTACCAGTAACACAAACTGAATGCTAAAGCTAATGTGTAACAATAAAATACAACAATAGGCTAGTGATCAGAAGGCTAAGGTACGACCGAAGGAGGGAGCAGACAGAGACTGAGTTTGCTGGTTATTGATACCATGTATTTTTTTATAGCAAAAAGTGCAATGAAAACCCACAACAATAAAAGTGATATTATATACAGTGAACCGACAAATCTGCTAAAGGCAGACAATTAATAAATTACGGTAAGTTAACTTCCTTTCAATCATTTGCATATGCACATTCAAGTAATCAAGATTTATAAACAGATATCAAAGTCAGAGTCAGCAATAAGAAAAAAAAACCCCATACACTTGGTTCATTATGAACACCAAAAAGATGATCCCAGCTGCCCCCCCACAGTTTAATGTAAACCCACGTCTGGGTTGGGGAATTGAGTCCAGGGGAAATGGGTGGTAAAGTGTATAGGGGAGGATGTGTGTGCGTGTGGTGGGCAGGGGCTGAGCAAGTGGGGCGAGAGTCTTTTACTGGGCTACAAAGAGCCCCCTACCAGCCTGGCAGGAGGGATGCGACTCATTCGACAATCTTGTCAGTCCGTGGCTCCTTTAGCTCGCCATCTATAAGACCCGGTCGTCGCTGCGTACTACTCATACGTTCGGGCGTCGCGGTCTCGGCACGGCAGTTGCGACACGGTAAGGGGCTCCTATAGCTCGTCTCTCATGCAGCATCCCCACTGCTCTCTCTCTGAGACTGAACTGCAGCGGCTCAATACTAAACCTCGGTTGGTCGCGCCGACCCACGTGACCCCGTGACGTCACTGCCAACTACAACGGTGATTGGCCCAGGTGAACCAGGTGACCATCCCGCGAGATTTGGACGTAATACAGCGAGAGTTGAGAAATAGATAACCCGTGAATGAGGGATTTATCACCCCTGTTACACACTCCCCCTCTAAAACCATGCAACTCCGGTGCATGCTATACTACCTGGACCCGTGAACATGCAGGGGAATGGGACAGAGGACTGGTAAACGATTCACCGTACGCATCAGCCAAGCTATGAAAAAGTGTCTGCACAACAGAAATTAATGGATTACCCAAACCGGTGTACTGCAGACGCTTGGGCGGCTGCCGCTGCCTCGAGGAACGACGGATAAACTGACCCGGTTCGACAACATCTAAATCACCCCCTCCCTCAGAGTCCAAAACAGCGACGGGTATTTCAGCGGCACGCTGTGATTGAATGACCGAATCAGGGGATGTCTCTACAGGGCCGTCAAGCTCCCCATCTTCCTCTGATGGCAGGGGGTCAACGATGGAACTGACCTCTTCAGGCTCTGTTAAGCACTCTCCATTTTCCTCCTCGGACGCTCCAGAGACATCCTCTTCCACACTGAGCAAGGGTGGATCCACAGCACCAGTCACCAGAGAACCCTCCTCGACATCTAGCAGGTTCCTTGCAGGTGAATGCATCGGTTCAGCCAATGCTGAGTTGGTGGATGACAACTGGGCAGGAAGAGTTCCACCTACACAGAACTTTACAGTTGCTGGGATTGAAACCTGGGCAATACTCCCCTCCTCCTCTTCCTCACTCAGGCATTCCTCTGGGTCTACAACCGGCTTCTTCAGACTGCGAGTTTGAGGTCTGTGTGCAGATGTAACAGGTTGCAGTTCTGGCTCTTTACTCTCAGGTAGGAAACCACACGGAAGCAGGAGGTCCCTGTGCAATGTTCGAGTTTTCCCAGATGAATCCGTCTCTGGTCGCACTGTGTAAACTGGAAGGTCGCCAGCACGGTTAACAACAACATAGATGTTTCTCTCCCACTTGTCCTCCAGCTTATGTTTTCCACGGAGTCTCACGTTCCTGACAAGCACTCGATCCCCTTCTTCCAGGGCGTAGGGCCTCACCCTCTGATCAAAACGAGTCTTGTTCCGTTCTGCTGACTTTGCTGCATTCTTGGAAGCGACTTGGTAGCTTTCCTCCAGGCGAGAGCGAAGAGTCTGCACATATTTCGAGTGTGATGGGACAGACTTGTCCCCCGCCGGCAAGCCAAAAGCGAGGTCCACAGGTAATCTCGGAGAGCGACCAAACATGAGCTCATAAGGAGTGTAGCCTGTGACCTCGTTTCTGGTGCAGTTGTAAGCATGGACCAGGGGTTTCACATACTCCTTCCATCTTTGCTTCTGTTCCGGTCCCAACGTACCCAACATACTCAGCAGCGTCCGATTAAACCTCTCTACTGGGTTGCCACGGGGATGATATGGTGTGGTACGGGTTTTCTGAATACCAGCGATGTCACAGAGGTCTCGAATTAAATGGGACTCAAAGTCGCGCCCTTGATCTGTGTGCAGACGCTCCGGGATGCCATAATGCACGATAAAATTCTCCCACAGACATTTAGCAACCGTCTTCGCCTTTTGATTGGCAGTTGGAAAAGCCAGGGCGTACTTGGTGAAATGATCTGTGAGGACCAAGATGTCTTTGGTGTTACTCTTATCTGCCTCGAGCGTCAGGTAGTCCATGCACAACAGTTCGAGCGGCCGACTGGTCCTGATGTTCACTAGCGGTGCAGCCTGCTCCGGCAGGGCTTTCCTTCGAACGCAGCGGTCACAAGTCTTGATTTTCTTTTCCACATCTGCAGCCATACGTGGCCAGAAGAACCGAGATCTCACCAGGTCAAGGGTCCTCTCGACCCCCATATGCCCCATGTCGTCATGGAGGCTGATGAGAACCCCTTGACGCAATTCCTCTGGCAATACGAGCTGAAACGATAGATGGTCTCCATCCTGCCTCCTCCTATACAGAACATCGTCTTGGAGTTCAAGGCGATTCCTCTCTCTCAACAGCAGGCCCAGATCTGGAAGTTGTTGTCGTACGGTGGGCGGCACACTCTCACCGGTTTCGATGTGAGAGATTACTTCCTTGAGACTGGGGTCCACTCTCTGCTTCTCCCGGAGGCCAGATGGGGACAGTGAAGGCACAACTGGCAGCCCTTGAGGAGACTCGCTGGCATAACAGTCAGGAATGACAGAGACTGACATGCTCAACGACTCCAACAAGGAAGTGCCGCTCTCAGGGGGACTTGAAACTCTCACCAGACCGCTGTGACAAATGGCGGCCACAACATCTGGATCAAGCTCAACCGCCTTCTCATCCACATGGTCACGGGTGAACTGCTGGACCATGTCCCATTCTTTTTGACAGCGGTCTTCATCCGGCAGGTCATGGGGCCTTCGAGAGAGAGCGTCAGCGTCTCCGTTCTGGCTGCCAGCCCGATACTGGAGTTTAAAATCAAAGGTGGACAATGCAGCAAGCCACCTATGACTGGCAGCATCAAGCTTGGCAGAAGACAAAATGTACGTCAGGGGATTGTTGTCTGTTACGACGACAAAACTTGTCCCATACAGATAGTCGTGGAATTTTTCTGTTACGCTCCACTTCAGGGCCAAAAATTCCAGCTTGTGTGCTGGATATCGAGACTCACTGGCAGACAATCCCCGACTGGCGTACGCTATGACACGCAGTTGTGCCTCTTGTTCTTGATAGAGCGCTGCTCCCAGACCTGTGGTGCTGGCGTCGGTATGCAAGATGTAGGGCTGCTTTGGATTTGCGAAGCCAAGCACAGGAGATGTCGTCAATCTGTCGATCAGCGTTTCAAACGCAAGCTGGCACTTTGGTGTCCATCTCTCATTAAAACGCTGGCTAGCATCGTGGTTCAGAGCAGTTGACCCCTTGCGACCTTGGAACGGGTCGGAATATACCCCATCGTCAGGTCGTTCAACGGCTTTGCAATTTCGGCATATCCCTTGATGAACCTGCGGTAGTATCCTGCAAATCCTAAAAAGGATCTCAACTCCTTCAGCTTTTGGGGGACTGGCCAGGATTTCAGGGCACCGATTTTCTCCGGATCCGTCTCCACACCCTGCTCCGAGACGATATGTCCCAGGTAACGCACCAACGCTTGAAAGAACTTGCACTTTTCCGGGGACAATTTGAGGCCATAGTCTCTGAGCCGGTGAAGCACTCTCAACAATCGACTCTCGTGTTCTTCAAGGGTGTCTGAAAAGATGATCAAATCATCCAGGAAGACCAAAACCTCCTTGAGGTGCAAGTCACCCATGCACCGCTCCATAAGCCGCTGGAATGTACTTGGCGCATTGGTTACGCCTTGCGGCATTCGATTGAACTCCCAAAAGCCCAGTGGAGTTACAAACGCAGTCTTGGGTTTGTCAGCTTCTGCCATTTCAATCTGGTAATACCCGGATTTGAGGTCAAGGACACTGAACCAACGTGAACCGGTCAGTGCCGCAAACGACTCCTCCAAATTCGGCAGGGCGTAGTTGTCTTTCACCGTCTGGAGGTTAAGCTTGCGGTAATCAATGCACAGCCTCACATCTCCATTCTTCTTACGTACAACCACGATGGGCGAAGAGAAAGGTGATTCAGATTCCCTTATAACTCCTGTCTTCAGCAGGTCCCGCAGATGGTCACGAACTGCCTCAATATCACGAGGATGAATGGGACGAGCTCGATGCTTGAATGAGGTCCCATCATGGAGGTGGATGTGATGCTTCACACGATCAGTACGCCCAAAGTCAAGATCATGGTGCGAGAAAACCTCTGGCATCTGCTTGAGCTTGGATACGACCCGCTCCTTCCAATCCGGGGGAATTGGAGAATCTCCAAAATCAAACTCCAAGTTGCTCTCTTCCGGGCTCTGCACTTTGGTAGTAGAGACACCTTGAGTCAAAATCCGAGGTGACCCCGAGAGTTCAGCAATGACGCCCAATGGCTGAAGTGTGATGTTCTGGTCGGATTCATTGGTGATCACGACAGGGATCCGGTGAGGTGCGTGGCTGGGCAGAGAAACAAGACAGTTCCTTACACACAAACCTCCAGGCAGTGGGGTGGATGGCTGTTCCACAAGAACACACCTGCCAGCTGATGGTAAACTTGCACGGACGGAGCCCCTGATGACCATGGTGCAGCCTGCTGGGACCTCAAGTGGAGATGCACCCGCCAATCTCACTACGCCAGTGCTCTCCCCTTGGGCCTGTTGATGTCTCAGCTGCAGCAAATGGAGGACAGCTCCGTAGCCATGCCGGGATGGTTTGTAGCTGGCACACTCACTTTCCAGACGCTGCTCATAAAGCAGATCCAATGTGTTCATTCCAATCAAGACTTGTGCATGAAATCCTGGCCTGACATCCGGGACCACCAGTGCCAGGGTACACACATCCATATCAGCACCAATAAACTCCTTCGGGAAAGTAATGGTCACCTCGATGTAGCCCAGATAGGGTACTTCTTGCCCAGCAGCACCCTCCACTTGTAACAAATCACACAATGGCCTGACAGGTTGATGTGAGAAGTGTTGATTGTAGGTCGAGATGGGTATTGTTGTCACTTGCGATCCGGTATCCAGCAAGCATGAAAACTCTTGGCCAGCTATGCTCACCTGGCCAGTGCATCTGGACCCGATCAAACCCCGTGGCAGGTGCATAACCTCGGGGGACGCGAACTGTGCTTGATCTCTGCACCTCACTGGTTTCTGCATGATGGGACGTTGTTGGTCCTCCCCAGTTCCTGTTTGCCCCTCAACAGGAACCTGGTTTAGTTTAAAGACAAGGCACTGTGAGGACTTGATCGTGACCACTTCTTCTGCCTCTCAGCAAACTGTTTTTTCTTCATAGCCACAAGTGACGGGTTCGGATCATTATCACAATTGGGTCGTATGTGTCCATCTTCTCCACAATTGTAACAATAACCTGGCTTTGGCCCTGAGGGCGGGGTCTTGTAAGGGGAACGGGGTGGAGCCTTGGTGGTTCTCATACTCTCACTGAGCCGACTGACATGAGTGGAATTGGGTGAGGTAGGCTGCTTTCGGTTGGACTGAGCAGTAAGGGCCGCCAGCTGCTTTTGAATGTCGGCAAGCTGCTGGGTGAGCTGCTGGGTGATGGTAGTCAGCACTTCCACTTTAATAATACATTTTATTTGTATGGCGCCTTTCAAGACACTCAAGGTCGCCTGACAGAGCAAGAATACAACAATAAAAATACAAATTACAACAGTAAAAAACAAGTATAAAAAATTTAACACATTATCGACAGCAGAGTCTAATCCAAATCATAAATCATAAGCCTGCCTAAATAGATGGGTTTTGAGGTGAGATTTAAAGGTGGGAAGAATGTCCATGTTCTTGATGTCGGGGGGGAGGCTGTTCCAGAGGCGAGGGGCAGAGCGGCTGAAAGCTCTACCCCCCATGGTGGACAGGCGGGCTGGGGGAACAGTGAGGTTGGTGGAGGAGGCAGACCTGAGTGACCGGGTGGGAGTGTTGACATGGATGAGGTCTGACAGGTAAGGGGGGGCAAGATTATGGATGGCATTGAAGGTGTTGATGAGGATTTTGTAATCTATGCGGTATTTGATGGGAAGCCAGTGGAGTTGGTGAAGAACGGGGGTGATGTGGGAGATGGCAGAGGTTTTGGTGATGATGCGGGCTGAAGCATTCTGGACCAGCTGGATTTTATGGAGGAGTTTGTGGGGGAGACCGAATAGAAGGGAGTTGCAATAGTCGAGACGGGAGGAACTTTATCCTCTTCTGGGGCTGCAGAGGCGTACTGGGCGTGCGCCCCGGCTCTGGCTTTTGAACCGAGGTGCTGCTTCATACGCTGAACCTTTGCCGCCCCACGATCCTCTTCCGTCCTCAGCAGACCCAGCCGGCACCCCCCACCCTTATAAAATGGAGTATGCCTGAGCACTGATAGACCAGGTGAGGAAACACCTGTGGGAGCCATCCACACCGAGAGCTGTCCAAGCCCATGACTACAGGGGACGCCGCCGCAGAGACCCCGCGGACCCAGACAGAGAGGGGCCCACAACACGGCTATAAAGCCCTGGAGCAGGACCCCCAAATATCCAGGCCAGGACAGCAGGACCCCCAACTATCCAGGCCCTGGAGCTGGACCCCCAACTATCCAGGCCAGGACAGCAGGACCCCCAACTATCCAGGCCAGGACAGTAGGACCCCAACTATCCAGGCCAGGACAGCCCCCCGTAGGCAGACCAAGCTCCCGGCGTGGAGGGCCCCCATGAGGAGAACACTGGCGCTGAGAACTAAGAAACAATAAACAAGATATGAACAGAACTAAAAGGAGTGTAAAACATACTAAAAACAGCATAAATGAATGTTACTATAAAAGATAACTTATGGGCACTAACAGTGCCCATAAGTACACTGACAGTAGAAGCAACATTAAAAAATAAATGAGTAAATAAGTAATAAAATAAATAAGTAATTAATAAAAGCTTTAAGAGGAACTTAAGAGGAATGAAATGACATAGAGGAAAACATTAATAAGTAGTGCTAAACAAGTAAAAGGAGATTCAGTTAAAAGCGAATTTAAAAAGGTGAGTCTTGAGCCGACCTTTAAAAGCATCGACAGTCGCTACGGCCCTGAATTCCTCCGGCAGGCTGTTCCACAGGCGTGGGCCATAAAAATGAAATGAAGCTTCACCAAAGGTTTTGGTTCTCACTTTGGGAACAGATAAAAGACCGGTACCAGAGGATCTCAGGGTCCGCGAGGGCCGATATGGTAAAAGCAGGTCTGAAAGATAAGAAGGGCCAAGGCCGTTAAGACACTTAAAAACAAGTAAAAGAACCTTAAAATCGGTTTTAGCAGTGTTTTATTGAGGTTTTCAGACTCCTAGCTAAAAGTGTTAGTGAACTATGCAAAAGAAGACACAAAATAGGCCCCATTCCATTAGTCAGGAGGCTCTGAGACCTATACGTTTCTACACCCTCCTAACCAGCCAGGACGTTTTGGAGGAAACACTGTTGCAGAAGTCATAGAAGTCAGATTTTTTAAATGTTGTTTGGGGGCATCCCCTGAACAGACAGACGTTAGTTTGGTGCAGATCGGACCTGTACTTTTCGATGGGCGGGGCTTTGAAACTTCACCTTTTCCAACATTCGAACGGACGCCGTTGCCAGAAAATTTGACCAAACCAAGTAAAACTTGACCTGTGGCCACCATATGGGGCTTAGATTGGGCTTGCCAAGTCTCAACTCTGTGAAACCTCTGCAACGCCAACTAGCTCTGTGGAAGTCGTACAGCCACGGGACCAAAAGATCCTAGAAAAGGGCCTTCTGCATTGCAACATAGTCAAAAATCAGCCTCCCAGCTCAAAGCGTTAGTGAATTATTAAAAAAACACACAAAAAAGGCCCAAAAAAGTCACCACACACGGTGACCTTTGGGACTTCCGAAGGTCGCACGGGTCTGGACCTCGGCACAGTGGATGAGAGTCACCTCCTGATACAGAATCTAGAATTTCAGCCTCCTAGCTCAAAGCGTTAGTGAACTGTGCAAAAAAAGACACGAAATAGCGCTTTGCAGGGCCGAAACGCAACACACGCGGTGACCTTTGACACTTCCGAAGGTCACACAGATCTGAAACTCGGCACAGTGGATGAGAGTCACCTCCTGATACAGAGTCTAGAATTGCAGCCTCCTAGCTCAAAGCGTTAGTGAACTGTGCAAAAAAAGACACAAAATAGGCTTTGCAGGGCAGAAACGCAACACATGCGGTGACCTTTGACACTTCCGAAGGTCACACAGATCTGAAACTTGGCACAGTGGATGAGAGTCACCTCCTGATACAGAGTCTAGAATGTCAGCTTCCTAGCTCAAAGCGTTAGTGAACTGTGCAAAAAAAGACACAAAATAGGCACCATACCATTAGTCAGGAGGCTCTCAGACCTATAAGTTTCTACACCCTGAGCATTAATAACTTGTCATAATCGAAGGAAAACTAATTAAAACGGATGTCCTTAACATGAACCTATATCCGTGTATATATCACGACCACGCCTCCCATTGACTTTGCATAGTACTATATCTGTGGTGCTCCGATTAAAACCTCAATAAAACACTGCTAAAACAGCGGTAAAAACATGCTTTTACAAACTGACAGTAACAAACAGTACCTTGCGCGACAAAAACCCATAATTTAGCCACTATAATAAAGAATAATATATAAATAATAATAATGTCATAATCCGTGTATATATCACGACCATGCCTCCCATTGACTTCGCATAGTGCTATATCTGTGGTGCTCCCATTAAAACCTCATTAAAACACTGCTAAAACAGCGTTAAAAATGTGCTTTTACAAACGGACAGTAAAAAACAGTACCTTGCGCGACAAAAATGCATACTTTAGCCACTATAACAAAGAATAATGTCTAAATAATAATTATGTCATAATCCGTGTATATATCATGACCACGCCTCCCATTGACTTCGCATAATACTATATCCGTGGTGCTCCCATTAAAACCTCATTAAAACACTGCTAAAACAGCGTTAAAAACATGCTTTTACAAACTAACAGTAACAAACAGTACCTTGCGCGACAAAAACCGCATAATTTAGCCACTTTACAAAGAATAATATATAAATAACAATAATGTCATAATCCGTGTATATATCACGACCACGCCTCCCATTGACTTTGCATAGTACTATATCCGTGGTGCTCCCATTAAAACCTCATTAAAACACTGCTAAAACAGCGTTAAAAACGTGTTTTTACAAATGGACAGTAAAAAACAGTACCTTGCGTGACAAAAACGCATACTTTAGCCACTATAACAAAGAATAATATATAAATAATTATAATGTCATAATCCGTGTATATATCACGACCACGCCTCCCATTGACTTCGCATAGTACTATATCCGTGGTGCTCCCATTAAAACCTCATTAAAACACTGTTAAAACAGCGTTAAAAACGTGCTTTTACAAACTAACAGTAACAAACAGTACCTTGTGCGACAAAAACGCATAATTTAGCCACTATAACAAAGAATAATATATAAATAATAATAATGTCATAATCCATGTATATATCACGACCACGGATCCCCTTGCCTTTGCATGGTACAATATCTGTGGTGCCCACACGGAATTATAGGCAAGGCAAGGCAAGGCAAATTTATTTGTATAGCACAATTCAACACAAGGTAATTCAAAGTGCTTTACATTGACATTAAAAGCGGCAAGACATAATTAGACAGTAAATAATTCGACATAATTAGACAGTAAATAACAAATATGATTGAATAAGATGATAAGAAAAGAAGTAAAATAATAAAAAGCACAATCTGTTAAAAATAAGGGCAGTAGAATACAGCAGGTAAGTTTAATTTAAGAGTACGCTTGAGTAAACAGTAATGTTTTTAACCCTGATTTAAAGGAGCTGACAGTTGGAGCAGACCTCAGGTCTACAGGAAGTTTGTTCCACCGGTGAGGAGCAGAATAACTGAACGCTGCCTCACCTTGCTTGGTTCTGGTTCTCGGGACACACAACAAACCAGATCCAGAAGACCTAAGGGGTCTGGGAGCTTCATAGGGAACTAACAGATCAACCATGTATTTTGGTCCAAGACCATTCAGTGCTTTGTAGACCAGCAGTAAGATTTTAAACTCTATCCTTTGACTCACTGGAAGCCAGTGTAGTGATTTCATGACTGGTGTAATGTGGTCCAGTTTCCTGGTGTTTGTAAGGACTCTGGCGGCAGCGTTCTGGATCAGCTGCAGTTGCCTGATAGATTTCTTGTTAAGGCCTGTAAAGATGCCATTGCAATAATCCAACCTACTGAAAATGAATGCATGAATACGTTTTTCCATTTCTTGCTTAGACAGAATCCCCTTAATTCTAGCAATGTTTTTTAGGTGGTAATAGGCAGATTTAGTGATAAACTTTAGATGGCTGTTGAAGTTCAGGTCTGAGTCAATAATTACACCAAGATTTCTGGCTTGATTTGTAGCTGTCAATGACATTGAGCCAAGGTGAGCGCTGATCTTTTCCCTTTCATTTTTAGGGCCAAAAATGATCACCTCTGTCTTTTCTGCATTTAGCTGGAGAAAATTCTGGCACATCCACTCATTGATTTGGTGAATACAGTTACTCAAAGAGATCAGGGGGCTGTAGTCATGTGGTGACACTGAAATATAGAGCTGTGTGTCATCGGCATAAGTATGGTAGGAAATGTTGTGATGTTCCATAATCTGAGCTAGGGGTATCATATAGATGTTGAATAGAAGCGGTCCGAGAATAGACCCTTGAGGAACCCCACATGTGATCTTGGTTCTCTTAGACTCATGGTTTCCTATTGACACAAAGAAGGCCCTATCTTGTAAGTAAGATTTAAACCATTGAAGCACAGTGCCGGTAAGTCCCACCCACTTTTCCAGTCTGCTGAGAAGAATGTTATGATCAACTGTGTCGAATGCAGCACTCAGATCCAGTAATACCAGAACAGAGGATTTGCCTGCATCATTATTCAGATGAATATCATTTAGGACTTTGATGAGTACAGTCTCAGTGCTGTGGTGTGGCCGAAATCCAGACTGAAATACATTAAAGAGGTTGTTTTGCATCATAAAAGCATGAATTTGCTGGAAAACTACCTTTTCAATGATTTTCCCCAAAAATGGCAGATTTGATATTGGCCTATAGTTACTAAGTGTTGTAGCATCCAGATTTGATTTTTTTAGAAGAGGTTTTATTACTGCAGTTTTCAAGGCCTGGGGAAACTGGCCTGTTTGAAGAGAAGTATTTATTATCTGCAATACATCCGGCGCTATGCAGTTAAAAACTGTTTTAAAAAAGTTTGAAGGCAGAATATCAAGACAGCATGTTGTGGGCTTTAATTTTGAAACTGTTTCCGTTAGGGTTTTGTAATTTAAAACGCTGAACTGTCCCAGCTTTACTAAAGGATAGGAAGGACAGAGTGTTATCATTCCTGAGGGGGAGCTGCACATTGCTTGTCTTATCTGTAATATTTTGTTCGTGAAAAAGTCAGCAAAGTCGTTACAGGTCTTTTTTGACAGCAGTTCAAGTGGGATTGAGGCTGCGGGGTTTGTCAGTCTTTCTACCACAGAAAACAGTGTGCGAGCATTATTACTGTTTCTATTGATAATCTCTGAAAAATACGATTGCCTTGCATTCTTCAGTTTCTGGTTATAGTTGCGAAGACTCTCTTTATAAGTGTTGTAATATACCTGAAGTTTGTTTTTGCGCCACTTGCGTTCTGCTTGTCTACATATCCTTCTCTGTTCTTTAACTAGTGTTGCGTTTTTCCAGGGTGACTTTTTCCTCCCGGACAGAACTTTGGTCTTAATTGGGGCGATAGAATCAATAACAGTCATAACATTGGAACTGAAACTATTAACAAGGTCATCAACTAGAACTGAGGGAAGGGTTGGTGATGGTGTAAAACCCTGGATGAATAGTGCACAGGTGTTATCATTTATATAACGCTTTCTGATTACCTCTGCTTCACCTTTCATAGGATTGGCAACAGTGGTCATTTTAAACAAAACACAGTAGCGATCAGACAGAGCAACATCGTTCACCACAACCTCTGAGATATTAAGACCCTTGGAAATAATTAAATCTAAAACATGTCCTCGGTTATGCGTTGAATCTGTGACATGTTGGGAAAGCCCAAAATTATCCAGAATATTTAAAAGTTCCTTAGCACATCCATCTTTGGGATTATCAACATGAATGTTAAAATCACCCACTAAAACAACACAGTCAAAATCCATGCACATAATTGACAGTAGTTTGGCAAACTCATCAACAAACCTTGCATCATATTTGGGGGGTCTGTAGATGGTCACTAAGATTGCTCGACAGGGGGATTTTAACTGAATGGCAACATATTCAAAGGAATCAAATTTACCATAAGACATTTTCTTGCATTGAAAGCTGTCCTTGAACAGAGTGGCAACTCCGCCTCCTCTCCTATGTATTCTTTCTTCACTAAAGAAACTAAAATTCTGGGGTGTTGACTCAATAAGAACTGCTGCACTATTATCCTGACTTAACCAAGTTTCAGTTAAAAACATAAAATCAAGGTTGCGCTCGTTAATAAAATCATTGATTAAGAAAGATTTGCCAACCAGAGACCTGATATTTAAAAGGGTTAAATGTACATGTAAATCCTTAACAGGAGACACTGGTGAGATTCGAGGATGACATGCTATACTCAACAGATTAGCAGATTTAACTGAACTTTTTTCATTTCTCACCAGTTTGATACATTTTCTGTTACCTATTATCACAGGGATAGAGAAAGCTGATTTAACTCCATGGGGCCCAGACTTTTCCTGGGACAGAACAATGTTAACATTGACATCACAGCCTGGACCCGGCCCATATCAGACATCACTGATACGGTAGTTCAGAGGAGGGGAGGGGGGGCGGTGACTTTTGGTTGACCGCGGTTTCCGGAGTGGTGGTTTGGGAGGGGTTGGGCGATGTGGGGGGTTAGATAAAGGATTTTGGCATGGTGTTAGTTGTAATCCAACATTCACCAGGCTTTTCATTCTGTCAGTGAATTCCAGGAGTGGGATGTCCTGACTTCCTGGAGACAGAATGCTGGGTGGGCTCTCGGGGGGTGAGGGTCTGTCTCCTGTTGGGGGCGCTGGGGGAGACTCCCCCTGTTGGAGTGAGGATAAGGATGATGATGCAGTTTCTCTCTGACTCAGTTTTCCATGGTCAGTCCTTGTCTCAGTGTTCTCATCACAGCACCGCCTTATCAGTTGTTTTGGAACGTCCTGCCTCTTGTTGTTGGTGGGGGCCTGTTTGTGACGTAGATGATAGAAAATGTTGCTACTGAATAACTGTCCACCAGCCTTATTCAAACGAGAGCCACCTGCCCTAAAAAGATGCTTGCGCCCCCAAAAAATGAAATTATCAATGAAATTAATTGATTGAGCAGCACATGCATCTTTAAGCCATCTGTTTAGCGCCATCAGCCTGCTGAATCTCTCATCTCCCTGCCGAACCGTCGGTATTGGTCCACTGAAAAAAACCTCCGTATTTAAACATGCAGCTGTGCTCATCAGATCAGTGAAGTCTTGCTTTAATATCTCCAATTGTTGCTTCACAACATCAAGGGCTCCTGTGTGTATGACAACAGCTTTAGCTGTTGGATGCTCTGCAGCAATGCTCCGGATCTTCTTTGTGATATCAGATACCATGTCGTTGGTAAAATTATACCACTTTCCGTGTTGGTACCACGGAAAATAGTGGTGAGAGGTCGTGGGCATTTCACAGATTTTTGTGAGATCAGGTTGGTTATACATCAAAATTTGCGTCTCCATCCTGTGACGATGGACATTACTTTTCTCAGTCAAAAGCGTTACCGTCGGGACGAAAGATGCCAAAAAGCACACCCACCCTTCATCTGATTGGTCGATATCTGATAGTTCCTACTTTCTGCCATAACTTTTGAATGGTTTGATATAGAGAGTTGTGGGTGGTGTCATCCGGTAAATGTCCAGCCTGAAGAATCTACATGCAAGTCATACAAGCTTCCACTGCAGCCTGAATGTACACAAGGGTGGAGGGCCCGTTTATCGCTGTTTGCAGCTTTAATTCTTGGTTATTCTTGGTTGTGACAGCCAATCACGTTCCTGCATCAATCCAAGAATTAACCAAGAATTAACAGCTCCGACCGATCAGGGCTCGGTCAATTTCTGGATGTCCCAACGACATCCAAAAATTGACCAATCAGGAACGAGTACAGGCTCCGCCCAATCTGCAGAGGCGCTGGGACATTTTTTCCGGTTCACGCTGTTCAGAAAAACCAGTCTGAAGATTGTTCCGACTACAGCAAATCCTCCCCCCACACATTTTCCGGACGTTTCAGAAATAAGTGCAAATACATTCTTTTTATAGGAAGATCTGTGCCGCAGCTCTGTAATGTACATGCTACTAATGGTGATGTTACCTGTAAAGGTGGTTTTGGGACGGATGCTCAATCCTTTGAATGTAAAGTTATGTACGGATAAACAATACAATGCAGTGCATAAAGAGAACAAAGGATCACCAACTTTTTATGAACAAACTTTGGCGAATTATAATGATTGAAAATCCGATATAGGAGTAAGTCAGATGTGCATGATTTGGCTTTGTAGATCAATCTAACAAAACATGAAGGAGTTTTCCTCCAAATTGGCAATAAATCTTTACAATCCATTGTTATAAACCATAGATATTTTTAATCTGTGTTTTTAATATTAACAACAATAGCATTAATAAATCATTAATAAGTAAATACAGTGTATATGGTAGAATTTTAATAAACTACAACTCTCCATCCCCTGGGGGAATCATGATGGTACTTTTTCCTTCACTGTCTAGCATGAGATAACCTACCCCTAAATTTGTATTTGCTAATAAACAGATGGGGGGCATGTGGTGGAGACCAGCCACTGTCGCGTCCTCCATCGCCGCCAGAGCGCAGTCATCTGCTGTTGGCCTGGAGATTGGCTGTGACATCTCTCCAGCATGAGTGCAGCTCCCTCAGAAAATCCAACGAAGGCGGATTGGTGAATTCCACTGGAGAAGGATTGCGCATGTGGAAGGTGCTAGAGGCCACCTCCGCACGCGGTGTATCCAGCTGCAAGTGCGCCAGGGCAGTGCGGATCACGCTCTCCACGGAGGAAGAAGCCGTCCCCCTCCGAGAGATCTGGGCAGATGAGTGCTAGGAGAACCCCGAGCCCTGTGAGGCTGGGCCCCCTGACGACACATTGAAGTGGCTCGCCGAGGCTGCAATGGAGATGGCGTCCTCTGGCAGTGGCGACGGCGACCCCAGACAGGCAGGTTCCACCTGGCCAGCAATAGGCTGCAGATTAAAGAGGAGCGCCTTCATCTGCTCCATGTCGGTTGCCAAGCGATCCACCTTAGAGGAGAGCTGGCTGGGCCAAGGCACGACACGCAGAGGTCATGTTCATCCGCCGGATCCAGGGCGGCCATGCAACCTGTGCATGATCGCTCCACCACAGCGACCGGTGGGAGAGAGGAGCGGACACGCTGCCATCAACACGAATGTGTCGGTTGGAGAGGGGAGCGGAAACGCTGCCGTCACCACGAGCGAACACGCTGCCGTCGCCACCAATATGCCGGTGGGAGAGGGGAGCGGCCACGCTGCCGTCAATACAGATGTGTCGGTGGGAGAGGGGAGCGAACACGCTGCCGTCACCACCAATATGCCGGTGGGAGAGGGGAGTGGTCACGCTGCCGTCAATACGGATGTGTCGGTGGGAGAGGGGAGCGGAAACGCTGCCGTCACCACGAGCGAACACGCTGCCGTCACCACCAATATGCCGGTGGGAGAGGGGAGCGGCTACGCTGCTGTCAATACGTATGTGTCGGTGGGAGCGGAAGCGCTGCTGTCACCACGAGCGAACACGCTGCCACACCACCAATATGCCGGTGGGAGAGGGGAGCGGCCACGCTGCCGTCACCACGGCTATGAAGAAAAGGCCAAAAAAGGTGTCTTTTCTCAAAAAGAAGAAGAATAATCATTTTATGTTTTTTTTTTCCTTTCCTTAAACAAAAAAATAAATAAATAACTGCAAGGAAAAAATAATGTTGTCACATTAATAAAGTGGGAGAGGGAGCGAACGCTGTCTCCACCTTAAAAAATGCACAGATTGTTCAGGTGTCAGGTGCAGCTGACAGCTTACCTCCTGTCAGCTGTGCTGGGGGGCAGGGCAGGGATACCCCGCCGCAACCCGACACAATCAAATACCGCGCCGGCCACAGCTTCTCGGAGGAGGAAAGAAAACGTTACTCCTTGTCACAAGGTGTGGTTGTTGAGGACCCAAACACAGGAGAGCAGGAGGCAGGAGTTCGCAACAAAACAGGATTTATTGAGCAAAAACAAAACCAAAAAAGCTGCTGGGCAGGATCAAAAGCAGAACAAAAACTGGAATCCAAAAACGACGAGGAGACATGGAGGGAGCAAATGGTACGGACCGACAGGGAACAAAGGAATGACAAGACCAGATATACACAGGGGATGCAGACACAATCAGGGCAAATGGGAAACAGGAGGGACAGAACTGAAACTCAAACTGGGGGGAAGTGTCAAACCCTGACAGTACCCCCCCCTCAAGGGACAGATCCCAGATGTCCCAACAGTCACCCAGGGCGGGCGGAGGGGGCCTGGAGGACGGCCCAAACCACACACAGCCAAAGTTCAGGGGGCCTTCCTCGGGACCAAGCAGACCAGCGAGAGCATTCCGGGGGCCGTCCTCGAGGCCGGGCAGACCGGCGAGAGAGTTCCGGAGGACGCTGACGGGGCCGGGCCAACCGGAGAGTCATTTTGGGGGGCCAACCCCGGAACCAGACTCGGGACCTGGCACACCGGCCAGAGGGCCGTTCTCGGGGCTGGGCAGATCCATCCAGGATCGCCTCAGGAAGAGGAACAGAGATAGGCGGGAACGGAGACTGGCGGCGGGACCGCCTCAGGAACGGGGGCAGACAGGATGCGGGGAGCCGGAACAGGGGCAGACAGGATGCGGGGAGCCGGAACAAGGGCAGACAGGATGCGGGGAGCCAGAACAGGGGCAGACAGGATGCTAGGAGCCGGAACAGGGGCAGACAGGATGTGGGGAGCCGGAACAGGGGCAGACAGGATGCGGGGAGCCGGAACAGGGGCAGACAGGATGCGGGGAGCCGGCTTCGGGACAGACAGGATGCGGGGAGCCGGCTTCGGGACAGACAGGATGCGGGGAGCCGGCTTCGGGACAGACAGGGTCCTCGGAGCTAGCTCGGGGGGAATCCGGGTCCTCGGTGCTGGCTGAGGGGGAACCCGGGTCCTCGGAGCTGATGCTGAGGCGTCCGGGACCACCGCCGGAGCAGGAACCAGGGGAGAAGCGTCCAGGACCACCACCAAAACAGGAACAGGGGGCGATGCGTCCAGGACCACCGCCGGAGCAGGAACAGATTGGAGCGGGTGCCGACGTCGCCTCCCCTGGGGTCGAAGACACCTGGGCCCCCCTTGAGCCAGGCGTGTTCCCCAGAAGGGGGGAAGAGGATGGGGTGCGTCCACTCTGTTGGGGTAGAAAAATTCCCACAGATCCAGAGTCTCTCCTGCTGGGTCCATAATGGGCGGTCCGTTCTGTCACAAGGTGTGGTTGTTGAGGACCCAAACGCAGGAGAGCAGGAGGCAGGAGTTTGCAACAAAACAGGATTTATTGAGCAAAAACAAAACCAAAAACGCTGCTGGGCAGGATCAAAAGCAGAACAAAAACTGGAATCCAAAAATGACGAGGAGACATGGAGGAAGCAAATGGCATGCGCCGACAAGGAACAAAGGAATGACAAGACCAGATATACACAGGGGATAACGAGACACGACGAGACACAGGTGCAGACACAATCAGGGCAAATGGGAAACAGGAGGGACAGAACTGAAACTCAAACTGGGGGGAAGTGTCAAACCCTGACACTCCTACCTGAATGGCACGAAGCTCCACCGGGCAGGCGGTTTAGGGAGGAAAGGAAGAAGCTTTTAACCAGCCTTCTATTTCCGTCCTGTACTTCAGACACGCGAAGCGAGAAGAATAAGGAGTCGATCCCATGCTAACGCCGGAAGTTATACCCTCCCGGGGGTCAAGCAGGGGTCATGGGTGACGTGACATTGTTGTTATTTGTACTCGACATGGGCATGCGCGAGGGGAGATATCCAGTGCTTACAGCACCGCCTGGCGGTCAGTAGGGACGAAATAGAACACAATGTGGCACGTTTAAAAAGATTTACCTCAGAAGTGACATCTCCCTGAGTGATGTCTTTGGTCTGGTCAAGGTCTGTCTGGACCTTGAGCTGTTTCATGACAGCAGGAACACACATGTTGTATGATGGTGATGTGTGTGTGGTTCCAACGCAGGTTAGAACAAGGAGATTTGCACATCACCTGAAATACCTTCATCTGAATTGATGGTGTCTTCTCTGTTTGAGGTGAACAAACTCTCCAACAAAATTCCAAAAGCCCCAGTCAGTAAACTGACCTGAGAGTCTGCAGGTTGTAGTCTGGATTCTCCACCAGATCAGAAAGCTGCTTCACTCCTGAATCCTGCAGCTTGTAGTTGAATCTCAGGTCCAGCTCTCTCAGGTGGGAGGGGTTGGACTTCAGAGCTGAGACCAGAGAAGAACAGCTGATCTCTGACAGACCGCAGCGCTGCAAGCTGCACAAAGACACCAGAGAAGAAGAACTCAGAGCAGTCAGATGGTCAGTGTGGATCAGCAGAAGATCAGCCTGATGTCTGCAGGTTAGTGTCAACACAACTTTCACATCAGATTCATCTGAACACACAACTAAAACATGTCTGACCCCAGAGTCTCCAGTCTGCAGTCTGGACTCTCCAGAAATCCACACAGATGTTTCACTCCTGAATCCTGCAGTTGGTTCAGACTCAGGTCCAGATGTTTCAGATGTTTCAGGTGGGAGGGGTTGGACTTCAGAGCTGAGACCAGAGAAGAACAGCTGATCTCTGACAAACAACAGCCCTCCAGTCTGAATGAAGAATAAACGTGTTAAATTGTAATTAGACATTATTTTTCTTCAAGCGAACTCACTTTGTTCTCAAGTTGATATGGATCTTCACTGGTATTTGTTTCAATCAGTGAACTGACCTCAGAGTCTCCAGTCTGCAGTCTGGACTCTCCAGAAATCTACACAGATGTTTCACTCCTGAATCCTGCAGGTGGTTGTAACTCAGGTCCAGATGTTTCAGATGTTTCAGATGGGAGGGGTTAGACTTCAGAGCTGAGACCAGAGAAGAACAGCTGGTCTCTGACATCCTGCAGCTCTTCAATCTGAATAAAGAAACAAGAAAATAAAAATCTATGGTATGGTCGTTTTTAACATCAGTCCAGCTGACAACACGACACATGGTTTCTGACAGAGACGTTAGAACATTTAGGTTCATTCACCAGCCGCTGACTGGATGTTACTTAACTTATTCATCATCTCATATTCTGTCTGCTTTGTCATCAATGGAATGATGTTGACCAATTTTAATGCTTTGTGAGCAGTTTATGAAAATGGTCCCGTCCTTTTTGAAAATCCACTGAACTTCAGGGAAAGAGGTAAAAGTTGATGAAGGCATGTTGTCCTTGAACCAGGTCCTCTTTGTCCTCTTCTGACCTCAGCAGCTTCTTTTGGACCTGTCTGGTTCTGTCCGACAGTCAGGACCGTGTGAATGTTCTAACAGAACGGACTGATACTCCAAGGGCCTGATTTACTAAAGGTTTGCGTGCGTGAAAACGTGTGCAAACTTGACATCACCCGCAAACCAATGTGCAAGCTGATCTACTAACAGCGTGCAAAGAGGACTGCGCCTCTCAAATGAGCAAAATAGCACACGCTGTTCATTTAGTACTTTTGTCCTGATGAATAATCAATATGGGGCGTACCCGCCAGAAAGCGCTAAATACTGGGAGGGGAAAATGCAAATAGGTTCATTTACCACACGCAATGAGATTTACCAAGCCTGAAAGTTATTGCGGGGATTGTGATTGCGTCTGTATTTAATACGTTCGAAAGGAAGGTGCTAATCTGCTGCTGCCGTTATTGTGGCAAGGAGGCGACATCGCCAAAATCAAAGAATACGCAGAGAGAGTCTTTCGGACTCGTGTAAACTTGTTTGGAATGAATGAAAACCAGATAGTTGAAACATATCAACTATCTAGCGATTCCATCTTGGAGCTGTTGAATGAGTTAAGGGCTGATTTGAGGACTGGGGTGGGGATGGCTCAACTTGTGGTGAGGATTCTCCACATGCAAAAGGAGAAATATTTTATTTGAATGTTAAATTGAGTATTATTCAGCAAAAGGTTGCCACAGCCACAGGAGGCACATTAATTTTTTTTATTTGTGATAATAAATAAATCACGTGTTTTCATGGAGAAAAAAGTGTTTCTTATTGTGCGCCTATACTTGTTCTGCAGTTGTCATACCCGGTGTTGTGCCGTATTCAGCACCCCTGCCGTGAAAAGCACCCCCTCGTCTGTCAAAAATTATATTCTCATTCCGTGTCACGTTCTGTTTAGCGTCCAGTTTTGTGTTAATGATTCATGTTTAAATGCGCTCATGGATTCCACAATAGTCATACTTTCCCACAATCACAGTCACAGATAACAAAAATCGGGTAAATGGTTATTGATGTCATTAATTAATAGCCTGCTTACTGTGTTGTCTTCCATAATATTTGTAAATAAATATAATATAAACTCCTAAGTATGTGTTTGTGTGAGTGTGTATATAAATATATTGAAGTGTCAGTGTGTTGTTTTTTTTCTTGGTCTACTTATCATTGAATATACGAGGGGGTGCTTTTCACGGCAGGGGTGCTGAATACGGCACAACAATTTGCCTCTTCCACTAATATCTCTAACTCCAACTCGTCAAATTTCATTTTGCGCTTGCAACTATATCCTGCTTTCCATCCAGACTCTCCATGGCACAAACTGTAAGACACGCAACACCTCATTTAAATACTGAGGTTTGCACCTGTTATCAATTGCGCAAGCATTCTTAGTTGATCACCCGCAAAACACACAACAACAGCACGTGCAAACGTTTTCAGTGCACACGCAATTTAGTACTCTTTATTTAGGATCTTAGTAAATCAAGCCCCAAGTGTACTCCAAGTGTAAGTGATTGAATGATGGTGAAGCAGCAGGAAGTTGAGAAGATAAACACACCTGAACCATCAATCAGAGGAGTGGACTAGGAGCAAGTTCAACACGGCCAGATTTTCAGAATCTGGACTGACAGAAGCTGAACTAGAATCAGAACTCATGGAGGTCATGATGGTGCTTGGTGTAACAATACACTAATCTCACGATACGGTACGATACACGATATTGAGGTCATGATAACAATACGATACGATATTATAGCAGTATTTTTTTAACAACTTTGAATGAGGAACATGTGACTGGAAAAAAATTGTCTTTTATTTGAAAGACACAAAATACAAAAGAATACTGTGTGTTTGCCCTATTGTTACAGTTTGTAATGCTTTATAACTGTTTAAGTTTTAAAGAGAAAGCCAGGCCAAGGGGCACGGTGGCGCAGCAGGTAGTGCAGCCGTCTCACAGCAAGAAGGTCCTGGGTTCAATTCCCGCTGGGGATGCTGTGGGTGCTGAAGTGCGTGTTAGTTCCCCCATGACTTCAGTGCCCACACCCTGGGTGGGGTTGGCGAAAGGATCTTTCTGTGTGGAGTTTGCATGTTCTCCCCGTGTTCCCCTGGGTAGCTAATGGGTAGCTACCCTCACAAAAACATGCACACAGTCCTGGGCTATACATGCCCCCTCTGGCCAACCGGGGCGCCAGATGGGGTGGGGAGGATCCGGCCGGAATAACGTGATCCTTCCACGCGCTACGTTCGGCCGGAGAAACCCCACCCTGTCTGGTGAAAAGATGCTGCTGCTCCTCAGGTTAAGGAGGAGACCTGAGCTCAGTGCAGGGCCCTCCTTGGGTTGGTAGAGGATGGAAATGCCCAGGACTGTTAGGTAGGAGCACTGGGTGATGAAATGGGGAAAAAACCGGGATAAAAATATTTAAAAAAAAAAAGAAAGAAAGCCAGGCCAACCATTTTACACAAACTGAACTAAAAGTAAATGTCAGGTTCAGTGTTGGGGTAGTTACTCAAAAAAAGTAATCCATTACATATTACTAGTTAGTTTTAAAAAAAAGTAATCCCTTACACTACTTAGTTACTGGTTGCTGAAAGTCACTAGTTACAATACTAGTTACATTACTTTTGGATTACTCCGCAATATCACCTGAACTGCACCATAACTCCATTGCCAATGAACAACATTGTTCACTGTCTCAGAAAAGAACTTTATCACAATATTCTAATTTTCTGAGACAGTCCTGTAGTTGGAACCTTATTACTGCAGTGCCCAGATCAGCACAAATGTGTATTCGTAAAGTCCCGTAAAATCACGTAAGATCCCGTAAAAATCCCGTAAGATCACGTCAAATCCCGTCAAATCCCGTAAAATCAAGTTAAAGGCTGTTCTATTTCGTCCCTACTGAACGCCAGGCGGTGCTGTAAGCACTGGATATCTCCCCTCGCACATGCGCCCGTGACCCCTGCTTGACCCCCGGAAGGGTATAACTTCCGGCGTCAGCATGGGATCGACTCCTTATTCTTCTCGCTTCGCGTGTCTGAAGTACAGGACGGAAATAGAAGGCTGGTTTACAGCTTTTTCCTTTCCTCCCTAAACCGCCGGCCCGGTGCAGCTTCGTGCCTTTCAGGTAGGAGTAACGATTTTTTTCGTTACGAGGAGCTGTGGTCGGCGCGGTATTTTGACAGTATTTTGATGGTGTCAGGTTGCGGCGGCGTTCCGCCCCGCCCCCCAGCCCAGCTGACAGAAGGTAAGCTGTCAGCTGCGCCATGACACCCTTGCAGTTGTTTTTCTTTCTGGGAAAAGAAAAGAAAAAAGGAAAAAACCAACAGAAAAGGATGATTTTTTTCTGAAAAAAAAAAGGAAAAACATCAAACAGAAAAGGATTGTTTTTTTCTTGAGAGAAAAAAAAACAACACCTTTTTTGGTCTTTCTTTACAGCCGTGGTGACGCCATTGTGTGTCCGCTCGCCCCTCCCACCGGCACATTCGCGGTGACAGCAGCTCCCAGGTCCTTCTGCCCCTGGTCAGTGAGGTAGGTGACCGGGATTCTGCGTGACATTGTTGGTATTCATCATCCAGTGCTTACAGCACCGCCTGGCGGTCAGTAGGGACGAAATAGAACGAAAGTTACGCCTGTAACTACGGTTCTATGAGTCCCGGATGACCGCCAGGCCTGCCGGTCACTCTGAATCCTTGTGCGCTCGCGAGAAGATTCTAGGAGCCGATCCCTTGCTGACGCCGGAAGTTATACCCTTCCGGGGGTCATGCAGGGGTCACGGGTGACGTGACATTGTTGGTATTAGTACTCGACATGCGCATGCGCGAGGGGAGATATTCAGTGCTTACAGCAACGCCTGGCGGTCATCCGGGACTCGTAGAACCGTAGTTACAGTCGTAACTTTCGATTTATGGTTCCGCGTTACACCAAAGCAGAGCCTACGGCGTAGGGTACCGTACGGTGCGCGTCGCCGCATACCCTACGCCGTACCCTACACCGTAGGCTCTGCGTTGATTTAACACGGAACCATAAACCAGCCTTAAGTCAGACAAGTGTTGCGCAACGCGTGAAGACGCATGAATGGCAAGTTTGATTTTCTTTTCTGTTCTCTCGTTCTACATGTAGCTGAAAAGCTTAAAGTAACTAAAGTAACGTAATTGTTTTTATCTTAGAGTAACTGTAACGGGATTACCAAAATTTCAACTGTAACGCGTTACTTTACTGCGTTACTGGCGAATGTAATCTTGTAGGCGGGTGCAGATATGAAAAAAAAGCACCTTACCCCAAAAAAATTGCAACAAAAGGTTTTTCAACAGTTTTCTGTAGCATTAGGTGTCCTTAATAACATACTAAAAGTCTGCCAAAGTCTGACCACTAGAAAGGTGTCATTTTCAAGATGGCGTCCCAGATGGTCAAAATCACCCTAAAATGTGTACTGTATAGCTCCTTTATTATATACCCTAGACAAGTAATTTTGGTGTCTAATCCTATGTTTATGAGGCCTGGGAATCCACTGGTCGTGTCCAAACTGCAGAGATACACTTACATAATTATGAAATCCAATATTTTGTATTTGCCCTATTGGTGGACCATGTCCACACCCATCATGTCCGAGTACAATGATGCCATGCAGGAATTCAATGAGCTGACCTACACGACCAGTGAGCAACATAAGGAATCGACAGAGGCAAGGATCAAACGAGATCACGCTGACCTGGAGAGAATGAAGGAAAAACTTTCCTTTTGCAAACCATTCTCTCAAGAACCAGCTTTGAGAAACATTGTTACCGGTGTTGTCGCCAAACCTGATGTTCATGAGTTTGAGTCTGTTGGGAATGAGATCATTGGGAAAATGGTTGGGAAACCAGTTTTTGGAATCTCATTCAAACGCAATGACAGGGCAAAAACTCTTGCAGATGATTGCAGCATCAAAATCACCCAAGACCGAACCATTGATCCTGCTCTGTTGTTCCAACGTTTTCTGATTATGTCAAAAACAGGACAACTTTCACTTGAAGATGTCATGGGCTATGAGCTCATTCCATTCCCTGCAGCACTGTTCGAAGCCAAAGAAATCTTCCGTAAAGCCGACAAGCCCCAACTGGCACAGGCTGTCGCTGAATTTACAGGCAAGAAGTCAAAGAAAAGTGTCCTGGATTCTATCCCACCAACTGAACAGTATGTCCTTGATGGTGGCTCCCTGATTCATCGCTTGCCATGGAAGAGGGGTGACAGTTATGGTGCCATTGCACAGTTATATGCAGACTTTACGATAAAGCATTTATGATAAAGCAGCGTGTTGTCAGTTGATGTTTGTTCATGCCTTCACAGGCTGTGATACAACATCACGCATTTTTGGTGTTGGGAAGAAAACTGCTTTCCAGAAACTTGTGAATGGGGAAACGACCATCCAGGCATGTGCGAATGGATTTGCACTACCAAAGCAAGCAAAAGCTGCCATAGAGGACCTTGGGAGCAAGGCGATGGCAGTCATGTTTGGTGGCAAGAATACCGATGCACTTGCATCTTTGCGCTACAATCTTCTCAGCAAGAAAATTGTGTCTGTGAAGGCATTTGTTACCCCAGAACATCTCCCTCCTACAAAGTCCTCAACGAAATATAATTGCCCCAGAGAGCCTCTTGCAGATGGTCCACTGTAATTGCACAACTGCTTGCCGTACACAACGTTGTAGTTGTAGAAGATATGGACTGCCCTGCATGCCTGCCTGTGGATCATGCCAAGTGGAAAATTGTGAGAATCCACATAATCAAGCATTATGGGAGGAAGAGTGTGATGATGACTAATTGTTACTCCGGAGTGGAAAAAAGGAAATGAAAAAATATAAGTAAGACGGTAAAAAAAATCACAAAAAACACAAAAAAAAAACAAAAAAGAAAAAAAAAACACAAAAAAACTAAAAAAGAAAAAAAAACACAAAAAAAACTAAAAAAATAAATAAAAATAAAATAAAAAAGGGGCTAGCGGTACTGAGCCTTCACGTGGCAGCCCTGTTTAGACGTAGTAATAATTGATTTATTCCTCATTAGTATAAAAATTAATCTCCAGAAATCACCAGAATGTGAATTGAGAGAAACCTCATTTCCCCATGCATTGTGACATCTTTTTTTATGGCATGTGGAAAAAGGAGATTATGTTTGAAATGTTTTTCTTTGTTTTTTTTCATGTCTATGTACTGCATATTTCATTACATATTCGCTTATAGTCAATTGTTTTTATACATAATTGTACTTCGATCACTTCACTATGATTTGTATATGCTTATTTTAATTCTAGATAATCAAATCATGGGGTTAGACACCAAGATTGCTTGTCTAGGATGAATAATGAGGGAATAATGGTATTTTTAGAGACTGGCGGCGGCCATTTTGAAAATCGGACCTTTCTAGTGGTCAGACTTTGGCAGACTTTTGATATGTTATTAAGTACACCTGATACTACAATAAACCATTGAGAAACCTTTTGTTGCAATTTTTTTGGGGTCAAACCATAACTGCACTCGCCTATTGTTACGTTTTGTTAAGAAGGTTATTTTGGTAATTCAGGGTTGATTATTTTATAAATATATTCTTTATATTCTGATGTAAATCAGGGACTATAATGACACTAGTCAGTTTATCTGTAGTGATTAGTCTGTTTTAGATTGGGCGGAGTGATACGCCACAGTACAGCACTAGGTGCTGTGTTGATGTTCTAAAATCCTACACTGTTGAGGGACATTAAAGTACACTGGAACTCAGCAGAAGTTTCCCCGTGTTTATCCTACTCACCACCCCAAAAAGGTTTAATTTAATAAGGTAAGGCTTAACTCTACACCAGCCTTACATAAGTAAAAGTTCAGAGCTCAAAACGGGACCGCAAAACGGTACTAGTTTCTTCTGAGCGGAGGAAGATTTTGGTCCGCGGGTCGAGGCGCGGTCGTTACTAGTCAACACAATAGATTAATATTAATAAACCAATATCAGATACACTTTGTCACCTCCACGACACGTATCGTGACGTTTTTTGAAATTTCGTGGCACGATATATTGTTACACCCCTAGTGCTTGTTAACTTCCTTTGTTAAGCAGCTTTCCCTCTTCACTCTTGAACAGTTGAACATGAACTCTCAGCTGAGACCGGCTCAGAGTCGTTGATCCAACAGTCAGTTCTGGTCAAAAGCTCCAGATTAATAATCAATGACAGATCAATGTGTTCATCAGTTAAATGTCATCAGATCAACAGGATATTCTGGTTCAGTTTTACAGTTTAAACACCAACATTTCATTGATATAATCTCAACATGTCCTTTTCCATCCAGAGTCAGTGATTTACTAACGCAGGTTTTCATCTGGTCAAACATGTTGGTGATTAATGACTGAAGACACTGAGCTCTGAGTGTTGGTTTTCATCACCTCCCTGTCTGAAACTCAGGGGAGGAAAACACAGGAAAACACAGCAGAAAGGAGCAAAGATATGTGTGATCAGGGAGCAGGTGACCCGTCATGAAGCTGACATGTAAAGGTCAGATACAGCTGCTTCCACCTCTGGATGAAGTTCTCTGGAGTTTCAGGAGGGGAGGTGGGAAGCTGTTCCAGCTGTTCCAGCTGATCCAGATGATCCAGCTGATCCAGCTGATCCAGTTGTTCCAGCTGATCCAGCTGATCCAGCTGTTCCAGCTGATCCAGCTGATCCAGCTGTTCTAGCTGTTCCAGCTGTTCCAGCTGTTCCAGCTGTTCCAGCTGATCCAGCTGTTGGAACTACTGATGGAAGATTCCACACAAGCCCAGAAAAGTCTGTCAGAAAATCACATTTGAGCTGATTGATCTTCATGTCTGATCTAAACTGGTTTCTCCTCATGTTTACAACCTGAGAAAAGTTGGAATTAAAAACTAACAAAAACATAACAAATAAAATAAAGTGATTCTTCTGAGGGGTTTTAAATGAATTTTTCAGATCTTCAGTCAGAACATTTACAAAAGAAACTAAATATCAGAGATTTTTAATGTAATCTTTTTTTTTATGTTTGTGATTGAAATTATTTTGTTACATCTTTGGAGGATTACAACTGGAGGAATGTAGAAACTTCTCCATGAACTGACCTGAGAGTCTCCAGTCTACAGTTTGGACTCTCCAGTCCACCAGTCAGAATCTTCACTCCTGAATCCTCCAGGTTGCTCTTACTCAGGTCCACTTCTGTCAGTTGGGAGGGTTTAGACTTCAGAGCGGACGCAATAACTTTACAGTGAGTCTTTGAGAGTTTATGATCAATGCATCTGTGATGAGAGAAAATATGATGTCAGTTGTAATAAAATCTGTTACAAACAAACTGATGACAAAACAGACAGACATCTCATCTCATTTCAACACGTTCCCTGACTCCAGCTCCCCCTTATCAGCCCAACACAGTGTCCAGGTTGGAGCCAACGAAGGCCCCGGCGCTCACTTGGATGAACCGTGCTGGGACCCCCCCCAGTAATCCCCCCAGTAATCATATAAATCATGATACAGTTTACACACGCAGCACAGCAGACAAACAAGGATGGAACCTCCACTAACAAGCAGCCGCTACGTTCCTCAAACTGAAGGCTGCTGAGGCAACAAAAACGTTTTTGATTGTCAGAATGTGAAAATAATTCTAATGAAATGTGTCAAACTTATCTGAAGGTCTGCATATCAAGTATGTATAAGTCCATATGAACACTATTAACTAAACTATTACCTTGGTGTTAGTTCAGTCTGTATCACTAGATCCAGTGTGTCGGCCAGGACACCACTTAAGGCCGTTTCAGAGTATGAATAAAGGACTGAGCATGACATGCCGGTCCTGACTTCACTTCCCTTTGCAGCGTCACATACAGGGTTTACAACTGTGTTTGGGGGGGGTGCTGGTGTGGGTGTGTGTGTCTGTGTGGTTTCTCACAAGAACACCTAACATATACAACTTAATGAAGGATAAACATATCCATACATTAATCTCACCAACACTAAATATAATAATACCAATCTGAGATAATCTAACAAGAATTAAACAAGAAAGGTATTCCAAAAAAAGCACAGTCTTGCATTTCTCTTCAGAAAGAATAAACATACTCAAAACACTCACTATACTGGTTTACGACACTTATGCACTGTTGAGGAATTTATCAAAACCAGTTCAGAAGTCCGCTCGTGGTATAGAAAGTTTTTAATCAGTAAGCCGGCGGTCGACATGACCAGCACAGATCGAGTCTGTATTTGGTGTGTCGACACCAATTGGTTTGTTCAAAGGGTTTTTATACAAAAGTTACAGGAATAAACCAGCCCAGTGAGAGGTGGGACCCTTTAGCTTTGGGACCACCCCTGAGGGATCAGGAAGTCTGTATATGGTCTTTGTCTCTGTGGGGGCTGGAAGTCTCGGCAGGGATGCAAGACGCCGGACATTGCGTGACAATGTCCCGGCAGGGGTCTTCAGGAACTGGAACCTGCATGTCTATGTCTTAAGGGGTATATGAGGCTTGAGCAATCTGCAAGGCGTCGTTGTGTCCCTGCAGGGGGGCCAAATGGTCGAAATGCTTCATCAGCACACACCGATCCACAAATGCACACACCGATCCACAAATGCACACACTGATCCACAAATGCACAAGATGATTTGCCAAATGCACAGAATAATTCACACGTGCGTAGGACAAGATACACAAATGTATTTCTGATGCTCACACAAATATAACCTGATTTACAAACGGTTTGTGATCATTTGTGTGTGACTTTTGAGACTCCCCGTACGTGCCTCAATCCACAAATGCGTTTTTTTTACACACGGAAGGATCTGCAACCAATCAGATATCTTCCTTTGTTTCAGCCAATCATAAGAGCGCATCCCACGTGGGGGACAATTTACTCATAAACCAATCAGATTAAAGGGGCGGAGACACCTGCTGTTTTTGTGGATTGAGGCACGCACGCACGCACGCACGCACGCACGCACGCACGCACGCACGCACGCACGCACGCACGCACACACACTCACACACACACCTCACATGACTTTGGGGCCTTTACTACACAAGTATTTGAAGTATGAACCTCTGGTTGAGTTGAGTAGAATAAACAAACACATCTGACTATAAAAGTCCTCATTTTGATGACAAAAAACAATATGAAAGGAACTAAACTGTTAATCTACACAAACTGACTGTGTTATTGATCAGATCGGGACTCACCGAACTTCTCTGCGCTCCTTCATAGCTGAGATCAGTCTCTGTTGAACCCCTTCTTTTGAGTCACGCTTCTTCATGCCCAACTGAACCAGAACCTTATCTGAAAATATAAATACGAAAACACTAATGAAACTGACCCGAAAAATGTATAATATGACTGTTGTGACGTATTAAACTAAAGTGTGTTCTGTAATCAACATCAGAAGTGTCTTCAATCTTTAATGAGTCAGTCTGAATGTTTAAAGGGTTAAAAGTGCTGACTGCTGTTTGGTGTCATCGTGTTCAAACACTGAACATGGAGCAGACATTTCATATAAATACTGTAAATACACACTCACAGAAATCCATATGTATGATTACTGTAAGTCAATGCCAAATGTATTGATCTTGACGATGTCCCGTCTTCTCTCAGTTGATTGACGGCACTGATTAGACTCGTTTCAGAATTGCAACCACAGAAACAGAAAGACCAACTGAGGAAGACGGTTCAGTCACAGAGATGGTTTTAGAAATGATGATGAGAAAAGAAAAGTTTAACTGAGAAAAATTATTGTATCCTTGTCAGAGATTTTAATTAATTATTTACAGATTCTGTGCTTTTATTGTCAGATTTTGAGTTTGTTTCACATATCTGGTGTTGAGTTGACAACAGAAGTGATGAGGAGGGGCCGAGCGTTCCCTCGTTTCTTTCGTGAGGGTAGATCAACTCACTTGGTGCAGCTGTACTGCCCCGTTTTATTGGAGTATGAATTTAATTCTGTCTTCAAATTACACATCACTCCTTTAACAAAGGCAAGAAAGTACGAGCGTGACCAACCTAATGACATCTGGAACTTATTGGTCTGGACAACCAGCCTTTTACAGCTGTTACAGATGTTGGGTTTTACAGATCTGTGAACTACATTGAACCTCACAACACAATTCCCAGTTGGTGTTTCCAGACGTGGAGTTACCTGCAAGTTATCATCTGTAATAACATAGATGGACTCCAGGTTTTTGAAATGATCTCTTTCAATAAGTTACTGCAAGACTGTGTGAATCAGAGGAAGCCCACTAACTTGGAATTAATTATTAGTAATGGGGACTATTTGTGCTCTTTAGGTTTAAAAATACATGCAGCTGACATGGTGAGTCTCAATTCTACTACGTCAGATTTAATGTCAGTATCAAGTATTGCAGCAGAAGTTTAGCTGCATATATCAGTACTAGTATCGACAGTCTGGAAAAACTTCATTCAAAGTACCGGCATATAAGATATTAGCAAATATTCAAATATTCAACATCCTGCATCCTTCGTATTTACACAAACACATCATGAAACAATATATTTACCTTTATCTCTTTTTTTTTTCCACCTCCTCATAAACCTCATTCTCCTGTATTCCTGCACCCTTTTCCTGTATTTGTAACCAACGACTCCAGAAACCAAGGCCAGCAGCAGCAGCACACCCACCACCACTCCTGCAATAACTCCAGTCCAGTCTGCAGCAGAAAAACACAACAATTAAAATGACAGTTTGTGTTTTTGATGTCAGTGATTTGAACCCGAGTCTCCACAGATCACAGCACACATGAACCTTCACAACTCTCTGTTACTGTTTGTAGCTGCAGTTTCTTAAATCTGCTTTATTGATGTATGACCAGTTCTTGAGCTAAAGTCAGTGACACAGGAGTTCTTTGAAGGTTTCAACTATTTACTAAAACAAATAATTCAGAATAATTTAGCAACATTAAAAGTCTCCATCTATAGCAGGAAATGGATGCAGTTGTGTGACGTCACGGTCAAAGACTGTTGCTCTGACGATCTACGTCACCGACAACTTACTGCTGCAGCAGACTGATGTCATGCAGATGTTCATACCATCAAAACAAGCAACACTCTTTCCTTTTAAATATTCAAATTAAACATTAGACATTACCGAAACTAAACTCTTAATAATTTATTTTCATTCTGACTCTAACACTTTTAACCATTTTACCTTTTGGTATGTGAAGAAAGGTGTATTTCACATATGTTTCCTCTTCATCCCTGAGTTCACATTTGTATGTTCCTGTCTGGTCTGAAGATAAATCCTTCAGAGTGAGACTTCCTGTCTCTGATACAGTCATCACGTGCTGTTTCCACCTCTCTGAAGGTGTGTAGAGCCCTACATGTCCCCTCTGTGTCAGGATGATCTCTTTGTGGTTAAATGTCCAGATGAGATACTTTATTGGATAATTGGCGGTTGAGCAGGAGATTTTTCTTTGAGTGTCTGATCCATTTATTACAGCTGAAATGACAGTAAACAAGACATGGAATGATGGAAACCCAAAACACCTCAAACTGAAAAGAAAACTAAACATCAGTTGTAAAGGACAAAAGCTTTTGTAGACGACATGAACATCTCATCAAGGTCTTCGTGGCACTGAGAGCCAGCACATAAACATTTAAATGTATTTTCTACCTGGTCGAAGCAAAGTGGATCTCCTGCTGTTTGCTGGAGTGCTGACGGTGCAGATGTAGTCCAGGTCAGGATCTCCGTCTGAAGGTACCAGAGAGCTGCTGATGCTGTAAAGCTGCTGTTCAGTCTGCTGGACTGTTGGTGGGTTCTGCAGGTTCTGCAGGTTCACGCTGGATGGAGGACTGGTGGTCCAGGTGAGTCCAGGTTCAGGATAGATCCCCTCTGAACTGCAGGTGATTTTATCTTGTATCTTTTCAATGTTGATGTTCTGGACTGGAGCTGGAGGACAAATAAGCAGTTGTTAATGTTGTTATGTAAGTGAACGCCTGTTTACTTCATATGCTTCAATCTCGGTTGAAAACCTACTTCTCTGGTCATTCTTTCAAAGTTACGGTCAAATGTATTTATGTTAAAAACAACCATGGTTTACCAAACTGCTTTTACAGCTAAAATAAAACAATATCCTGTAAATAATCCACCTCAAACTACATCAGTTAAAACACAACTAAAGATGATATATAAAGACAAGCGGTCTAAAACTCAACTGGGATTTAATGCCAGCAAGTAGAAATTAGTTTTCAGCAGAGATTTAAATACAACAACAGTTTGAGTTGTTCTAATACACAAAAAGGGAAATTGTTCCAGGAAATGGGACCATCTAGTCTGGATGTGGGAACTGCAAGGACAACCTGATTGGATGTTGCGCCCTGAGGTATAAAGATGAAAATAGTACCAGTTAATTTAAAACCTTAAAAACTAGCAATAAAATCTTAAAATCTGTTCTAAAATAAAAATACCTTTATTTATAGAGCACTTTTCAAAAACAAGTCACAAAGTGCTTTACATGCAATTAAAAACAGGAAACAAACAATTAGTACAATATTAAGACACAATTGAGAGATAATAAAAACAGACAAATAATACAATCAGTTAAACGCAAGTCTAAAAAAGTGAGTTTTTAAAAGTGACTTAAAAGAAGACAGTGTGTTATCTCCCTGATCTCCTCCGGCAGGTCGTTCCATAAGCGAGGGGCTAAAACAGAAAAGGCCCGGTCACCCTTGGTCTTTAAGTTGGACCAAGGAATGGCCAGGAATGACCCACCAGAGGATCTCAGGGTGCGTTCAGGCTCGTATGGGGTCAGGAGGTCAGCTATGGAATCAGGAACTAGCCCCATACGAGCCTTAAAAGTAATAATTAAAATTTTAAAATCCACTCTAAAACGGACTGGGAGCCAGTGAAGGGACTTTAAAATTGGTGTGATGTGTTCTCTCCTGTTGGACCGGGTAATGAGTCTGGCTGCTGCATTTTGAATTAACTGTAGTTTATTTAGATTTTGCTGAGTGAGGCATGAAAAAAGTGAATTGCAGTAATCTAACCGGGATGAAATAAATGCATGTATAACTGTCTCTAAGTTTTTAGATGAAAGAAATGACCTGATTTTGGATATTTTTCTAAGATGGAAGAAGCATGATTGGACAACGGAATTTATATGCTGGTCAAAATTGAGGTGTTTGTCAAAAATAATACAGAGGTTTCTACAAGAAGTGGTGATGTTGGATGAGAGGGGACCAAGATGGGAAGAAATATGATTTTGTGATGAGTCTGGGCCTATGATGAGGATTTCTGTCTTCTCTGAGTTAAATTGTAAAAAGTTTGATGCCATCCAGTTATAGATATCTGCAATGTACATGTGGAGGTTATTTAGTTGATTGGAGTTGCTATTATCAAAGGAAAGGTATAATTGTGTATCATCGGCATAGAAATGGTATTTAATATTGTGTTTTGTAATAATATGAAAATAATATGAAAAATGGACAGGAAGTCAGTGGAGGGATGTCAGAACCGGAGTAATATGCTCACATGCTTCCCTCAGACCGTCACTCTGCTGAACTTTCAGTGGTCAGAGTCTCAGATATTTGTGCAATATCTTCATGTCTGAAAATATTGCTTCTGTCTTGCATATAGTGTACATATGTTTGATAGATGTGGCTTTTTATTCATATTTCATTAGACCATCCTAATTTTACAAACAAAGGAAGTGAATGTGAGTCACAGACGTGTCAAGAACGTAGACACTGCAAGTTGAAGTACTGCGTTACGAGTTTAACAACCACTTTAGCAGCTATTTTAACTTTGTCTCAGCTGTTTTATGTCCGAGACAAACTCAGTGAGTTAATGATGTTTCTTTACAAAATGCTAATAAGGAAGAGCTGCTAAACTGTGTTTTATTGTTCCTGCAAAAGTAAACATCTGTTCTAAGATGCCGGATGGTGCGCATCGTGGGTCAGCAGCTCCTGGTTTGAGCCAGCGGCCACGATTAAAACCGACAATCTACAAGACTGATGATCAAGTTATTGTAGAGGACGAGTTTCTCAACTTTCTCGTGGTCAAAATTAAAACGATGACCCAGGATGAAATAGTCCTTCTGGCCGCAAATGCCTTTGACTCTGAGTGGATCGAGTCCTCAAAGAAGGTGCTGTTTGAACTCTGTCCTGATACCAAGCAACGGTGCGTGACCCACAAAGGCAATCAAAAGGATGCCAATAACATCAAACTGTGCCTAAAGGTATTGAATGAGTGTGGAGATAATATTCCTCGGTTTGTCTCCCACTATCTCGATGAGCTACCGCCTGTGTCTTTTAACAACCTGGATGTGTCCAACCTGCTGAGCAAAATGGAGCGACTGCACAGTGAAGTTTGCACGCTAAGGCACGCAGTGAAAATTCAGGCAGATGTCGGCGAGAATTTACGCATGGTGGTTGCGACCATAGACAGCAAAGTTGCATCCGTAGAGCGTAGACTGGAGCCGAGTCACAATGGAGGGCTGTTGGCGTAACACTGAGCCAGCCTGCACCAGCGCTGTGCGTAACGGCCCAGCTGGGGAGGATGGCACGGCGTTGGCGAAGGACGCGCGTGCCACTGGCCGAAGTTGGTGAGTGTTTTCGCTACCAGATTTACACCAGACCTCGATGCAGATACTTTGTCCAACTACTTGACAAAACAACTTGGCCATGATGTTAAATGTGAGCGTATTGACACTGTGGGCACCCGATACAGCTCGTTCAAAGTATGTGCTGAGTGTAATGATGTCATGGAGATGTATAACCCAGAGCTCTGGCCTGAAGGTTGCGTTGTGAGACGCTTCTATGAACCACGCAAAGCAGGGCAAATGGGTGCTGGCAGAGCCAGGCTTACTGTTGGGCCAAATGGGGCTGCGGCAGTGCTGCCCAGCTAATAACATTTAACATTTATGCGGGTTGGATCATATAACTGAACGCCTCGGCAATAATGCAGGAGATAAATGCCAGCGTTCAGTTGTGGACAACTTGCTGAAGAAATGTGACATCCTATGCCTCCAAGAAACTCTGTTACCAAAGCAAGACTTGGGGAAACTGAACTCTTTTAATGACAATTTTCACGGGGCTGGTGAATCCACAACAGATCTTTCCCTGGGGATTGTGAGAGGGAGAATAGCAGCCATCCTCTGGCCCAAGAAGTTGGACTCGATGATAAAAGTCATCAGGCTTGAAGCTGACTGGTGTATTGCTGTCCTCATAAAAATTAATAATAAGGAATTTTGCATCCTTAATGTATATACACCATATGAAGCATTGGCAAACGAGGATGAATATTTAAATCAACTTGCTTTTATAAATTATTTTATTTCTGAGAACCAAGCCACAAGTGTCTTTGTAGTTGGTGATATGAATGCTGACATATCAGATACAAGTTCTTTGTTTGCAAATCATATGTTGCAGTTCTTTGAAGAACATTATCTAACTATATCCACTCAAATGTTTTTGCCTGCAGACAGTTTGTCTTACATAAGTGAGGCCTGGTATACCACATAATGGCTTGACCATTGCATTAGCACTGCAGATGCACATGATATTATAAGAACTATAGAGATTGTCTATGAGGCATCTACCTCTGATCATATTCCTTTTGTCATGACATTGGATTGTGATAGTCTCCCTGAGCTGACTCAGCAGGTGAAAAACTCCTCGAATAATAAAATTGACTGGTCTAAACTCACATATGAGGATAAGCTTGTATACTATGGAAACACTGATGACCTCTTGAGTAGTCTCTGTCTGCCCAAAGATGCTGTCCTGTGCACTGATGTAAATTGTAACCTGAAATCTCATTGTGAGGATCTCTGTGCCTTATATGATGGTATTGTGGGGTCTGTATATGAGGCCAGTAAAACGTACTGTACCAACTCTGAGAGAAGACACACTATTAAGCCAGGGTGGAACAAACATGTGTCTCACCATCATGCAGAAGCCAAGCGTGCATGTAGGGCTTGGGTCCAGGCAGGCAGACCAAGAGAAGGACCTGTTCTTGATAAAAAAGCCACTACTGCTAGATATAAATATGCCGTTCGTTATGTTAATAGAAATGAGCAATTGATGAGAGCAGATTCCATGGCTGAAAAGCTCCTTGGTAACGATGTCACTGGGTTCTGGAAAGGGGTGAAAGCTATTAACAGGGACAATACATCACTACCTTGTACCATAGAGGGGGTTTCTGGTTGTGACAATATAGCTGAACTGTGGAGGCAGCACTATTCTGAGCTGTTTAATTGTGTTAAAAGTGACCCCTACATCTTAGGTAAGATTCCCAGTGGTGATAAAGTGCAAATCACAGCCAAAGAAGTGCTACTAGCTATTGCACAGTTAACTGACAACAAGGCATGTGGCTCAGATAAAATTTCAGCAGAACATCTTAAATATGCGAGCCCAAGAGCAGCAATTCTTTTAGCCATTTGTTTTACTAGTTTTATGACCCATGGAGTCCTACCAGACTCTATGTTATCTGTAACTCTGGTCCCTGTCATAAAGAATAAAGCTGGCCAAGTGGGCAGCATGGACAACTACCGACCAATTGCTTTAGCCAGTGGGCTGTCCAAAGTCTTAGAGAGTATCTTATTAAATAGAGTGTCTGCTTATGTACACACTTCTGATAACCAGTTTGGATTTAAGGCTAAACGTGGCACTGATCTTTGTGTTTATGCTTTAAAAGAGATTGCTGATAGATATAGAAGACATCATTCTTCTGTTTTAATTGGGTTTATAGACGCATCCAAGGCATTTGATCGCATAAACCATCATAAACTGTTTTTAAAATTGAGTCAGAGGGGCGTGCCTGACAGTATCCTTAGGATTCTGATTTTTTGGTATGCCAATCAGTGCATGCAAATAAAATGGGGGAATGTAGTCTCTGCTCCATTTGGGGTGAGTAATGGAGTCCGTCAGGGCGGCTTACGTTCCCCCTGCCTATTTAATGTGTATATGGATGCTCTATCAGACCAGTTGAAAAGCTGTAAAACAGGTTGTGTGATAGGAAATACTATTATTAATCATCTTATGTATGCAGATGATCTGGCAATCATTTCTCCCTCTAGTGCTGGGTTTCAGGAGCTGCTCAACATGTTCTGAATATGGGGTGGAATTCAATGTTAGCTATAATGCTAAAAAGAGCTCTGTTATGATTTTTAGAACTAATGGTGATAAGGAACTGGTGTTCCCATCATTTCATTTGTCAGGGAATGTGTTACCTTTTTGTCACACTGCTAAGTATTTGGGCCACATCATCACTGATGATTTTTGTGATGATGAGGATATGTATAGGCAACGGCCTGTTTTATATACACAAGCAAATGTGCTGAAACATAAATTTTCCTGGTGTTCTGATGAAGTTAAAATGAATCTCTTCAGAGCTTACTGTACCCCACTCTACACTGCCCCCTTGTGGGTTAAGTTCAAAAAGGCAAGCATCCGCAAACTGCAGGTTGCCTATAATGATTGCCTATGTATTTTGATGGAAAACCCAGGTGGTTAGTGCGAGTGAGTTATTCTGTCAAATGCGTATAAACACTTTTCATGCTCTGTTGAGAAAACTGATGTATAGATTCATTTGTCGACTGAATGACACACAAAACTCTGTTTTAATGCTGTTGACCAATCCTGGACTGAGTGCTGTGAGATATCAGCAATGTGGAAACACTGGCATGATTGTCTTTTTTAAATTTGTATGTGTGTTTGTCTTTTTTAAATGGACCCTGAGTCTATTAATAAAGTATATCTATCTTTTCTGTTTATTACAAAAAAAACACCATGAGCAATGGACTCGAATCTGAATCTGCTGAGGTTTTTATTCTCCACATACCGTTCACATTCAGGTGGATGAAGTTCTCCTTGTTTCCAGTGACGGTGCTGATGTTACACAGATATCTGCCCTGGTCCTGAACCTTCACTCCTCTCAGCAGCAGTGAAGCGTTTCCTCTGGAGATCTGGTCCTCAAACAGAGATGTTCTTCCTCTGAACCTCTGGTGCTGCTCTCCCAGTTGGTCTTGTTTGTGATGGTAGGAGTGAACCCGGGACTCTGGTGGAGTCTCTTGAATCCAGTGGATGACAACGTCATCATGAGCTGTGAAACTGCAGGGTAAGATACAAGTCTTGTTGACCTGACAGGAGACCTGTGTATCTGCAGAAACATCACATGAAGACTCAGAAGAAGACATTCACAGGAAACTCAGCCACTTTGAGGAACATGCAGTTATGTTATGTCTTCATTAAATATCTGCATATAAAAAAGCTGATAGAATAAAAATGATAACTATGAACTTTATTGAAGGTTTTCTTTTACCTACATAAAATGTTATAATGCAGTTGTAAACATAACGAATATTTGTCCAACTGATAAAATCAAATATTCTGTTTTTCTTTCTACGTTTGTTTCCATCCATCCCTGAGAGAAATCATTTATCCATCAGCCAGTGAGACAAACACGACTTCCATGTGAAATGTTTTCACTGTCAACAAGCTGCTGGTCCGACTCAAAAGCAGCACACCTCACTCAGCATGTGGAGGGCTGCTACTGTTCAGTGTGGCAATCCTCCTCGCTGGCTTGTGCATGTGTGATTTGTATCTGTGTTAATCTGCTGTTTGCTTGTAGTCCTTAGTTTGTGCTCGAGAGTGTTGTAACTGGCTGTAGTCTGTCTTTTATTTTATACCAAAGCAGTAAGGCTAAACCGCCATTTAATTTGATCCCTTTTTTCTCCTGTTTTTGTTAGTTTAGGAAGTTAGGCTCAGAGATTGTAATTTTGTTTGATCTTTTGTTTCCTCCCAGGGTTTAGGTAGTCTGGTTGAGAAGATAGTTTCTTTTGTTTGTTATTTCGGCCTAGGTTTACCCCGAAGAGAAGCTTCATTTTTCGTTTTGTCATTTTGTTTCTTTTGTGCTAACTCAGTTAGCACTGATTTGAACTGTTATATTGAAAACCTTGAGCTGTGAAAAATAAATACCGCCTTTTTGTTGTGAACCATTTCTTGCTGCCTCATTTTTATGTTGTGCCTCTGTTCCCCTAGCCTGGGGGGTAACATAAAGTGGGGGCTCGTCCGTCTGTCGCTTCTTCTACATTCAGTTTGTGTGTTTGGTTGGCAGTTTTTTCTGTGTGTGTGAAGGCAGTGTGATGTCTGAGATGGATGAGTTTGCACAGGCTCCTGCTCTTGAGAAGTTGGACAGGTGTACTAGGGAGGATTTGTTGGTGATTGCTGCTGTTTTTGATATTCCTGTCCCTTTGAACGCGCTTAAAGCAGAAGTTAAACGTGTGGTGTCAGAGCAGTTAGTAGAGAGAGGTATACGTAGTCGCAGTGAAGGCGCAGCCTCAGACCGATGGTGCGACCGTGGGTTTGGGGGCGTGGGTGCGGAGGCTGCTGTGGCCCCACAAGCCCTCAGTGACCGGGGAGGAGAAGAGGCTCCTGCTCCTACCCCAGGTCCGTGCCTGGATCTCAGTGTGGATCCTGTGGCCTCATTGTTATGTTGCGCCTCTGTTCCCCTAGCCTGGGGCGTAACAGAGTACATCGTCCTGACTACCAACCATGAACTCAACATAAAATATCACTGATTTCTGTTAAGATCCTTCTCTTCAGGCTGGTGAGTTCAGACGTCTCTGGTGACTGAAGACACCAGAATGTTTGTCCTAAAATAACTTTGAACAGCCTCCATTACTGAATTACTGCAGCCAGAGTTGTGATGATCAGCAGAAGACTTCACATTTCATCTACCATCTTCCCTTTGGTGAATTCCTTTAAATATTAATAAACATTTTCTCCTTCCATATAAAACCTTTAAGAGCAGAGCTCCTTCTGACTCTAAAGACTTAATCCTTCCATATTTTAATTATTAACACAACACTTTGCTCTCATAGGTTTTCTGAAGAGGAGTTTGACAGCAGTCTGGCAGTTAGAGTTAATTATCAATTCTGAAGGGAAATAACTACAATTGTATCTGTTAACGTAACTTTACTGTAATCTTTTAACTTGACAGTTATAATTATTATTATTACTTTGCATTTTCCATCCCATCCCATTTTTTTTCCAATTTGGAGTTGTCAATAAATAAATAAGCGATGAACAGGATTCTTTTTTTTCCTGTAAAGGTATGATGACTCATTTTTTCCAACCAAACTAAAACAAATCTACATTCAAACCCCCTGACAAACAAGCTCCATGTTGACGTGTTCACCGCCACCTTGTGGTAAAAACTAAGCACTGCATCAGTAAAACAACATGAAGGCTTTCTGATCAAAACACTGGGCCTTTCTCAATACAAAAAACGCTAAGAATAGACTTGTGTTCTTGGAGAGTACGTTCTTGCTAGTCGTTCTTGGAAGAATGAACTCACAAATCACGAGCAACAGAAGTTCTGTTACAGAACGCTGTTGTCAGTTTGAGACGATGCATTCTTGCTGGTATTGCGCAATACCTGAGGCAGCCTCCTAGCTGGGCTTTATCATCCAAAATAGTTGGTTTTGCGATATGTACGCATTATATACACATAATACACACACACACACACACACACACACACACACACACACACACACACACACACACACACACACACACACACACACACACATATATATACAGTGCAGGGGGGATGGTGGATTTTACAGATAATTTGTGCTGATTACAAATAATATAATATATTACAAATAATAGCAGTGACCAAAACACCTGCAGAAATGGAATGCAGGAATGACATAGCAGCAGTTAAATGCAGCCTTCTGTAAGCTTTAAATATCCACTGGGCTTACATCAAATACATCAAAACACAACAATAAAAAACAGTTTTTCTGAACTTATCAATATGATTGTGTCCTTCACATGATAAGTAAAATTGATCACTGCAAAAACTCACAATCTTAACAAGAATATTTGTGTTATTTCTAGTTAAAATGTCTCATTTTAGTAAAAAAAAATCTCATTACACTTAAAACAAGACAATTTTCACCTGTTTCAAGTAGATTTTCACTTAAAATAAGTAGAAAAATCTGCCAGTGGAACAAGATTTTTTTGCTTGTAACGAGAAGATAAATCTTGTCCCACTGACAGATTTTTCTACTTATTTCAAGTGAATATTTACTTGAAACAGGTGAAAATTGTTATTTTTTTGGTGTTATTTTTCTGGTGATGACTCTAAATGTTGAAATAGCAGTAAAACCACATTCATTGATGAAATGACATAAGGGATGGAAAGGGGGGTTGGCAGTTTTACAGGGGGGATGATTTGGACCGTTTTTATTTCAGGGGGGATACCATCCCCCCTCGTCCCCCCCAACTCGAGTACTGTATATATATATATATATATATATATGTATATATATATATATATATATATATATATATATATATATATATATATATATATATATATATATATATATCTCCGATAGCCTCCTCAGCTAACCAGGCTAAGCTAGCGGCAGACCGACCTGTAGCAGCTCCCGAGCAGCCGGCCAGTCAGGGCCGGTGGGTGACGGTTCGGAGGAAGCGTAGTCTTAAAGGGCTCACGGAACACCACCACCCACTTCATGTGTCTAACCGATTTTCCCCACTCAGTGACACACCCGTTCAGAAGCCGACCCTGGTGATTGGCGACTCCATAGTCAGGCATGTGAGGCCGACTCCAGCGACCATAGTTAGGTGCATCCTGGGGGCCAGAGCGGGCGAAATAGAAGCAAATTTGAAGCTACTGGCAAAGGGTAATCGTAAATTTGGTAAAGTTATCATCCATGTCGGAGCTAATGACTCCCGTCTTCGCCAGACGGAAGTAACCAAAATGAATATTGTCTCAGTGTGTAACTACGCCAAAACCATGTCGGACTCCGTAGGTTTCTCTGGTCCCCTCTCCAATCTGACCAGTTTAGTTTAGTCGCATGCTCTCCCTCCGTCGCTGGTTGTCTCAGTGGTGTTCAGAAAACGACATGGCCTTTATTGACAATTGGGAAACGTTCTGGGGAAAGCCTGGTCTGATTAGAAGAGACGGCATTCATCCCACCCGGGTTGGTGCTGCTCTTGTCTCTAGTAATTTGGCCTGTTTTATTAGACCCTCTCCCTGACAATGCAGGGTCCAGGCCAGGATGCAGAGCTGCTGTTTAACACACTTCTCTGCTGCTTCTCGAGGACCAACGCCTGCCAACAAAACTGTAGGATTGCATTATATAATTGGCGACTCTAAAACTATAGGATTACATGATATTGGCGACTCTAACCAGGTGCCTAGTAAAATAGAAGTGGTTGTAGTTCCCCGCCCTCCAAAAGTTCACCAGTTGCGGCGTTATAGAGGCGTTAACCAAAAAAATCTTGTAAAAAATTAAAACCAATGCACATTTGGTACCAATAAGAGACCGAAAAATTAGATGCGGACTACTAAATATACGATCGTTAAGCTCCAAGTCTCTATTAGTAAATGATAAAATTACAGAGAGTAGGAGTGATATTTTCTGCTTAACAGAAACATGGTTACAGGAGGAAGAGTATGTTAGTTTGAATGAATCGACTCCGCCCGGCTATTTTAATCATCACTGTAGCAGTGCGAGTGCTACGGGGGCCCGACCGACAGGATAGAGGAGGACACAGAGTTTTGTGCAGAACCCTTTTTATTTAGCAGAGACACCAACACATGTGCTCCTGCACCTTCTCCCACAGCATCAGGCTCAGTCTGCCTTATAAAGGCAGGCCGGGTGGAGGCGTTGCAGCCACTCAGGTGGATGGAACACAGGTGCGTGTCCCGTCAACCTCTCCACCCGGCCACACACCCCCAACGCCAATCTCGGGCCGGGGTCCGTCCGGAACGAGCCTACTCCCCCCCCCGCCCCCTCGGAGCGGGAGAGGAAGCCCGGAACCCTCCGGGCCTTCCTGGTCGGGGGGTCGTCCCCGGCGTCGGCCTGACCAGCGCAACGGTCGGGGGGGTCGCCCCCGGCGTCGGCCCGCCCGCCGTGGAAGACGATCTCGGGGCCGGGCCCATGGTGGCCTCGGGCCACATGGTGCGTCCACGACCGCGTCCCTCACGGCGCAGCCCCGTTCTGGAGCTGGTGCGTCCCGGACCACGCCCTCCTTTGTGACGCAGCCCTGCGCCGGCTGCTGGTCCGCCTCCAGGACCGCCTCCTCCATGGCGCAGCCCTGCTGGTCCGCCTCTGACTCCGCCTCTGACTCCACCTCCGCAGCCGCCTCTGACTCCGTCCCAGGAGCCGTCGCCTGGCGACCTGCAGCCACTGCCTCCCGGCCGGTCGGCTGCAGCCCCGCCAGCTCTGCCGCGGCGAACCTCAGGCGTGGAACCGGGGTGGGCCGCTCCGGGGTCCCCACCGCCTCGGGAGCCGTCGCTTGGCGGCCCGCAGCTTCTGCCTCCCGGCCTCTCAGCTGCGGCGCCGCCAGCTCCTCCTGTGCTGCTGCGACGAACCTCGAGCGTGGCGCAGGGGTGGGTCGCTCCGCGGCCACCAGCGCTTCTAGCACCGCGAGCTGCCGCTCCCCCTGGCTCTGAAGCACGGCGGTCAGGTCCGCCATGGCCTGGGCGAGCGCCTCCAGGGCCCACTCCGTGCCCCCCTTCCTCATCCTATCGGGCCCCACGTTGGGCGCCAGTGTAGCAGTGTGAGTGCCACGGGGGCCGACCGACAGGATGGAGAGACACAGAGTTTCGTGCAGACCCTTTTATTCTCACCCAACACACAGGACACACGTGCTTCCAGCTCCAGCAGCTTCAGCTTCAGTCTCCCCTTGCTGCTGTGTAGCTATGCCTTATGAAGGCTGGCAGGGTGGAGAGGCTGATTGGGCCCACCTGTGCCCTAATCAGCCTGAGTGACTGCAGCTCCTCCACCCTGCCACAATCACATTCCTAGAAACACGGGCCGAGGCGGAGGAGTCGCAGCAATTTATAACTCCAGTCTCCAAACAAAAATTGAACCTAAGTGCAATTATAATACGTTTGAAAGCCTCACGCTTAGTCTGAAATTTCCGAGCTGGAAATCAGAGAAGCCAGTTCTGTTGGGGTAGTGTATCGGCCCCCTGCTGGTGCTTATCTAGAGTTTCTGTCTGAATTTTCAGATTTCCTTTCTGGATTATTGATCAGTACAGATAAATTCCTCATAGTGGGTGATTTTAATATTCATATGGATGTTGAAAGTGATCTTAAATTAGCTTTCAATTCTCTTCTAGAATCAATGGGTATCTCACAAAAAGTGGATGGGCCGACGCATTGTTTTGATCATACTCTCAATCTCGTTCTCACCTACGGTGTTGAAACTGTTGGTGTCACCTGTAAACTCCCTTTTATCCGACCATTACTTAATAACGTTTGAATCTAATGTTGTCGATGTTGAAGTGCAGGGCAGGAGGTATTATTTTAGCAGATGTTTGTGATGAAGCTATTGCTAAATTTAAGGAGACCATTGCTCATCTTGCGACAGTGGAAAATAGTGAAGCCTCTACTGAAGCAATAGAGGCCAGTGACCTGGGTTCTACCTCTGATGTTGATGTTGGTTTTCTTGTTAGTAACACTGCTGATCTGTTGCACTAAGCTTTAGATGAAGTTGCTCCTTTGAAAAGGAGGGTTTCTAGCCACAGGAGCTTAACTCCCTGATATAATTCAGATATTCGCATGTTGAAACAAAACGTGCGTAAAATGGAAAGGAAGTGGCACTCTTGTTAGTCTGTAGACTCCTATCGTGAATGGAAAGATATTCTAATAGTATATAAAAAAGCCATTCGCAAAGCCAGAACAGCTTATTATTCAACGTTGATAGAGGATAATAAAAGTAACCCACGTTTTCTGTTCAGCACTGTAGCCAGGCTGACAAAGAGTCACAACTCTGTTGAGCCGTGTATTCCTGCAGCTCTCAGTAGTGAGGACTTTATGAGCTTCTTTAACAGTAAAATCACGATAATTAGAGAAGAAATCTACCAGCCGGTTGTAGGTGTTTCCTCAGCTTTAGCGACTTCCCTAGGCTCTGACTTGACTCTAGACTGTTTTGATCCTATAGACCTCCCTGAGCTGACTTCACTCGTTAATAGAGCTAAGTCAACCACATGTATGTTAGACCCCATCCCGACTCGACTATTCAAACATATTTTTTCTCTTATTGGTGCGACAATACTGGACCAAATCAACCTATCCCTAAGTTTAGGATATGTACCACAGGTTTTCAAAGTGGCAGTAATTAAACCTTTACTTAAAAAAACCTTCTCTTGACCCAGACACCTTAGCTAATTATAGACCAATTTCCAACCTTCCATTTGTATCTAAAATTCTGGAAAAGGCAGTTTCAAGCCAGTTATGTGACTATTTGTATAGAAATTATCTGTTTGAAGTCTTTTAGTCAGGGTTCAGAATGCATCATAGCACAGAGACAGCACTGGTTCGAGTCACGAGTGACCTCCTTATGGCCTCAGATAAGGGATTAGTGTCCATACTGGTTCTACTGGACCTCAGATAAGGGATTAGTGTCCATACTGGTTCTACTGGACCTCAGTGCTGCTTTTGACACTATAGATCATGGCATTTTACCGCACAGGTTAGAGCATGTTGTTGGGATTAAAGGGACAGCTCTACGTTGGTTTAAATCATATCTATCTGACAGGTTCCAGTTTGTTCATGTACATGAGGTTTCTTCAGAACAGGCAAGGGTCTGTTATGGTGTTCCGCAGGGTTCAGTGCTAGGGCCAATCTTGTTCAGTTTATACATGCAGCCGTTGGCAAGTATAATCCAGAATCACGGCATACACTTTCATTGTTATGCTGATGATACACAGCTCTATTTGTCTATGAAGCCGGATGAAACAGAACCATTGGTTAAACTTCAGGCATGTCTTAGGGACATCAAGGACTGGATGTCCAGAAATGTCTTGCTTCTAAATTCAGATAAAACAGAGGTTATCATTCTTGGTCCAGAGCATCTTAGGAAGGGATTAGATGGTGTTGCGATGGCTTCCAGTGCAACTGTGAGAAACCTTGGTGTTGTTTTCGATCAGGATTTGTCGTTTAAACCATATGTTAATCAGGTTTGTAAAATAGCGTTTTTCCATCTCCGTAATATTGCAAAAATTAGGAAAATCCTCTAGCAGAGTGATGCAGAAAAACTAGTTCATGCGTTTGTATCTTCTAGACCGGATTACTGTAATGTGTTGTTAGCAGGATGTCCAAGCAATTTGATGAATAGGCTCCAGCTGATCCAGAATGCAGCAGCACGAGTACTGACAGGAATCAGCAGGAGAGACCACGTCTCTCCAGTGTTAGCGTCGCTCCATTGGCTACCTGTAAAATTCCGAATCCAATTTAAAATTTTATTACTTGCGTTTAAAGCCCAAAACGGCTCCTGAAAGTGCCTTATGTTCCTGGCAGAGCTCTCCGCTCCCAGAGTGCAGGTTTACTCGTAGTTCCTAGAGTATCTAAATGTAGATTTGGAGGGCGGGCGTTCTGCTATCAGGCACCATTACTATGGAACCAACTTCCAATCTGGGTTAAGGAGGCTGACACCACCTCCACCTTTAAAACTAAACTTAAAACCTTTCTGTTTAGTAAAGCTTATAGTTAGTGTTTAGTAAACCTCTAGCTGGTGTTGGTAAATCTCTAGGTAGTGTAAACTCTAGTGTGTTAGAGTCAGTAGTCATAGTTGCAGCTATAGAACAAGACTATAATAGTTAGTCTCAAATATAGCTTGGCGGTAGATATGCTGCTATAGGCTTATGCTGCAGGGGGCACCGACATGATCCGCTGGGCGGTGCCTCTCACCCTTCTTCTCCTCTCCCTTTCCCTTCCTCTCCTCCATTTCCATTTTTATAAATGTCTCATACCTATTGTTTTGTCCAATCGCTCCTGTAATTTCTTGTGCTGGCCCCCCCTTTTCTCTTTTTTGTGTATGTTTGCAGGCCGGAGCCTCGGCTTTTCTCCCACTATGGGAGTTTTTACCTGCCATTGTTTATGTAATAATTGCTCGGGGGATTATAATTATATTTATATTTATAATTATATTTATGTTTATGTTCATGTTCTGGATCTCTGGAAAGCGTCTAGAGACAACATCTGTTGTATTAGACGCTATATACTGTAAATAAAAGTGAATTGAATTGAATTCATAAACCTGGTGCTGAGGAGAGAATTAAAAAGATCTAGAGGAGATAAGGAACGACCAGATCTACCAGGAGCTCTGTCACTTCATAGCTGCTCGCGGCTCCAGCTGATTTCTCATCAGCGCCAACGAATAAAATAAGTAAGAGTAAGAGTAAGAGTAAGAGTAAGAGTAAAAAAAAGCGTTGCCGCTTGAAGCTTCTCTCTCTCTCATTTTTTAACTTGATATCGAACACAAGCCACAGACCCAGCAGCACATCTATCATCTCCTCCAGGTTCTCCATCTTTATCTATCATCTCCTCCAGGTTCTACATCTTTAGTGTTGTTGTCTTCTCCGTTTAGATACACAATCAAATACGTCACAGCAGCTTCTCCAACCTCCTCTACTGATCTGGGTGTTGGAAACAAACGAGGCGACTGGAGGCGAGTGGAGGCGACTGGAGGCAAGTGAAGGCGAGTGGAGGCGACTGGAGGCGACTGGAGGCAAGTGAAGGCGAGTGGAGGCGACTGGAGGCGAGGGAAGGCGAGTGGAGGCGACTGGAGGCGACTGGAGGCAAGTGAAGGCGAGTGGACGCGAGTGGAGGCGACTGGAGGCGAGTGGAGGCGGCTGGAGGCGACTGGAGGCAAGTGAAGGCGAGTGGACGCGAGTGGAGGCGAGTGGAGGCGGCTGGAGGCGAGTGGAGTCGTGCCGAGTCGTGCCGAGTCGTGACGTGCTGAGTAGGTACTAGTGGATAAGCGCCATTAAATATATAAAAAACTACATTTTAGTATTATTTTTGTTAGTATGACGTTTTTTTGTAATTTGTATTGTTGAGTTTTATCCACATGTTTTTGCTAAACTGTTTAAAATAACCAACAAACATCTTCCTACGTCGTATATGTAGGTTATTTTGGACTTTGATTCAGGTCCGGAGACGCTTCTTCCTCCTGCTGTCGACGGTTGAAGAATCGCATCACTAAAGTTTCAACTTACTTGCGGCGTAGACACATTTATGGATTTAACTGATGTTTACCCGTATTTTTTTTATTTATTTTTTTCAATCTAGACAGGGACTGTACATATTAATGGACAAAAATGTAAATATGCATGGTTGTAGCCAGAGGCTAATTTCCACCATTCGTCCCAAATTAATGCCAAACACAAAATTGCACAACAGCAGACAAAGTAGACAAGATATGACATTAATACCAACAAAACACAGCATTAAAAAATACGACAGAACTAAATTCAAATCATTAAGCAATAAAACAAGTTGCAATGGATAAACCAGTAAGTGACCGTAAAGTTAAAGTGCTTAAGTGCAAGAGTTTGTAAAGTGCTGATGCAGATTACACATTGCCCCATTTCTTCTTTAACGTGCTATAATGCTCAAATTTGTGAAGTGCTAATGCCTATTGCACATATCCAAACTGACAATTGTTGGATATTAGACATTTTTATATATTAGTCTTTTAAAAAATATCATAGTTAACTGCTTACTCACCATCATTAGAGAAAACCGAGGAGCACAAAAACAGACCATAAAGCATAAAACTGATGATTCTGTTCATGTTCTTCCTCTCTCTGCTTCAGTTGGACGGTTCATTCCGGACAAAAGTATTTCTGATTATTTCCTGCTTGATCGGACAGTTCACACTCCTGACGGACAGATTTAGTCTCTTTTGTGATCGTTGTGGACTTTGTGCGGTGGGTGTGTCCGTTGCCATGGCGACTCCTCAGATTGAGCCTCACCTGAGAGGTGGTGTGCCAGGCATAGACATCATATAAAACACTAGACTGAGCAACGAACGTAACCGCTCATGGGCTGAACGTAACGCGGGCCGCCATATTGGAGTGGTGATTCCCTCCATTCAGTATAATGGACTTTAACCGGGTTGATAGGAGCAATGAACAGTCAGCACATTTAATTAACAATATGTCGCTAAATAACACTCGTTTTTATGTGTTTTCAATATCATCCATGAAGCACTGATAAAAAAACATGGTTTGGCGGGGTTTATTGTTTATTGTTCATACTTGGCACAACGTAACACACATCTTGCAATATCTGTCTACCTCACTCATTTTACCTGCACAATTTTTTTTATCTTATATTTTTTATCTTTATATCTCCACTGCATTCTGTATATTGTGTATTGTGTATATACTGTCCATATTCTTTAATTATATATATCTTTTTAAATTTTTACCCCCTTGTGTGTGTGTGTGTGTGTGTGTGTGTGTGTGTGTGTGTGTGTGTGTGTGTGTGTGTGTGTGTGTGTGTGTGTGTGTGTGTGTGTAGGGGGGGTGGAGCAAAAACTCCTTTAACACGACCAGACAATACACAACATTATATATCAATATACAACAATATTCAACGCTAAACCAGAACTAATGTGGAGGAAGTTTTTCATGTCTTATTCAGCTTTAGTGGGGTGTGATTTTATTCGTTTTAACTTTAGTGTGTTACTTTAATTGTTTTACTCATCTTGTATTTTTATTTTCTTTATTCATGTACAGTAATCTATGTCCAAGGTTACAAGTAAGTTTTGTTCTTTCTTAACAGAGCAAAACACATTCCCACAGAGAACCACAGCTAATGTCTGAAAAAGGTCTGGTGGACTTTGATCAAGGAAACACTCCTTAATTCAATTCCCTCAGCTGAGAAAATCACCTTTGATTCCTCCTCACCTGCTGGAACCTTTATATTTATTATTATTATTATTATTATTATTATTATTATTATTATTATTATTATTATTATTATTATTATTATTATTATTATTATTATTATTATTATACTTTATATTTAAAACATGTTCAATATCTGTCCACCTCACACACATCCTACCTGCTTCTTTTGCACTGCTTTTACTTTCCTTCCCATATTGCACTACTTTTTAATTTTCATTCCAATGTATATACTATCTACTTTAAAACCTCATATTGTACATTTCTGTTTATACATTTTATTTTATCTCTTATATATTTGTTTTTATATTTGTATTGTATTGCACCAATTACCAAAACAAATTCCTTGTATGTGTTAACAAGCTTGGCAATAAACCCTTTTCTAATTCTGATTCTGATTCTGATATACGGTTCATATTTCGTAATTATTTGTTTTTCTACCTTTTTTACCCTTTTAAGATAAGACAATCTAGTCTAATCTTAAAGCCTGTATAAGGAATAAACATCTTGTTTCCTGGTACAAAAGGGTAGCCCCCCCATAAAACCACAGTCCTCATTCAGCTAATCTGACGTAGACTCTCTCATCGGGATCGGATCCTTTTATTTCCACCACACTAACGACATTGTTCAAACAAAAATAACACAAATATAAATGTGTTTTAGTGGAATTCTGTGTCTGGATTGAACCGGTTTGAGCTGGAGTCTGTATGGACCTCATGAAGCAGAAGTGTTGCAGCTCCGTTTCAGTCTGGTCTAGTTTATCTCCCAAACTACTGGATACATCCGTCATTAAACTAATGTCTAGTTTATCCCCCAAACTACTGGATACATCTGTCAATAAACTAATGTCTAGTTTATCCCCCAAACTACTGGACACATCCCTCATTAAACTAATGTCTAGTTTATCCCCCAAACTACTGGACACATCCGTCATTAAACTAATGTCTAGTTTATCCCCCAAACTACTGGACACATCCCTCATTAAACTAATGTCTAGTTTATCCCCCAAACTACTGGACACATCCCTCATTAAACTAATGTCTAGTTTATCCCCCAAACTACTGGAGACATCCCTCATTAAACTAATGTCTAGTTTATCCCCCAAACTACTGGACACATCCCTCATTAAACTAATGTCTAGTTTATCCCCCAAACTACTGGACACATCCCTCATTAAACTAATGTCTAGTTTATCCCCCAAACTACTGGACACATCCCTCAATAAACTAATGTCTAGTTTATCCCCCAAACTACTGGACACATCCCTCATTAAACTAATGTCTAGTTTATCCCCCAAACTACTGGACACATCCCTCATTAAACTAATGTCTAGTTTATCCCCCAAACTACTGGACACATCCCTCAATAAACTAATGTCTAGTTTATCCCCCAAACTACTGGACACATCCCTCATTAAACTAATGTCTAGTTTATCCCTCAAACTACTGGACACATCTGTCATTAAACTAATGTCTAGTTTATCCCCCAAACTACCGGACACATCCCTCATTAAACTAATGTCTAGTTTATCCCCCAAACTACTGGAGACATCCCTCATTAAACTAATGTCTAGTTTATCCCCCAAACTACTGCACACATCTGTCATTAAACTAATGTCTAGTTTATCCCCCAAACTACTGGACACATCTGTCATTAAACTAATGTCTAGTTTATCCCCCAAACTACTGGACATATCCGTCAATAAACTAATGTCTAGTTTATCCCCCAAACTACTGGACACATCTGTCATTTAACTAATGTGTAGTTTATCCCCCAAACTACTGGACACATCTTTCATTAAACTAATGTCTAGTTTATCCCCCAAACTACTGGACACATGCCTCATTAAACTAATGGGTAACACTTTACAATAAGGGTCCCTTAATTAACGTTAGTTAATGCATTATTAAGCATTAATTAACAGTTTAATAATAGTTAAATAACCATTATTATGTATTACTTAACATTAATTAGCATATTAGTTAATGCATTAATAAACAGTTAGTTAATGCATTATTAAGCATTAATTAACAGTGTAATAATTGTTAAATAACCATTATTATGTATTACTTAACATTAATTAGCATATTAGTTAATGCATTAATAAACAGTTAATTAATGCCTACTGCTCAGAGTTAATTAATACATTAGTAAGCATTAATAAACGTTACATGATGTAATTATGTATCCTTATGTATGCATTACTTAGTATTAAGTAATACATTAGTTAATACATAAGTAAAACGTTAATAATGTCCCTAGTAATCATTTACTAATGGTGTTTATTTGGAGTGAATATGCATTAAGTAACAGCTACCTAATACATCTACTAATCATTCACTAATGGTGTACATGTTTACTGGATGGGCATTATTAAACAACTATTTAGAGTCTTAAGTAATCATTTCCTAATGGTGCTGTGTATGTTATCAGGTAGCTTACCTGACCTTATGAACGGTAACCTGACATAAACCTTAATAAATGTATAGGAGTGGCTCATAACCATTACTTAACCATTAGTAAAGGCTTGCTGGACCCTTATTGTAAAGTGTAACACATTTATCCCTTAGGTAACACATTATTAATGCTTAACTGCCTCATAAGCATTACTTAACCATAATTAACCATTAGTAAATACTATTCTGGACCCTTATTGTAAAGTGTAACACATTTATCCCTTAGGTAACACATTATTAATGCTTAACTGCCTCATAAGCATTACTTGACCATAGTTAACCATTAGTAAATTAAGCAATCACATATAAAGAAGTTTACACTTTTTATTTAAAACAAAATAAAACAGATAACAGATAACATTTGTTATATGTATACATCTTATACATCTTATACATCTTATACATATATATATATATATATATATATATATATATATATATATATATATATATATATATATATATATATATACATATATATATATATACATATATATATATATATATATATATATATATATATATATATATATATATATATATATATATATATATATATATATATACATATATATATATACATATACATATATATATATATATATATATATATATATATATATATATATATATATATATATATATATATATATATATATACGTAACAACAATTCACACAGAGGAGAGCTTTGAACAAACATTATTTAGTAACATAATACAATAACACAGTATGATAGGCTGGCATAATTTTATCATCCTTCATTTTATGTATTGTAGCAGAAATGACTTTAGTGGCCTTTATAACCTCCTTGCATCTTTTAGCAAAGTCTGCCACCGTCTCCCCCTTCTCCACCTGATCATATTCTTCTGGAGCAGCTATTGCGAGCTTGGCAATCGCTGCAGTCCTCACAATAGTAAGTCTGTCTACTCCATACTTCTTGAAGGATTTGGCCATATTCTTCCCCGTCTGGAAAATGGCAAGGACTTCCTTGTACCGCTTCACCACATCACCTGGTCCTCCAACTAATATAAACACACAAGAACAAGAAGGAATGTATCATTTGAATCATGAGATTGATGAGAAGAAAAAAACAAATCATTGTATTTTACTGTTAATGTTCAATGTGCCGCGAGACACACTAATCCCATATGTGACACCTCAACACAGTGTAGAAGGATTTTCTGGCACAACTTCACCAAGGTACATGGAAACACCATGACACACACAGGGAATTATCAAGGCTAAATTGGGAGAAAAAGAGGGGAAAATGCTAAATAAAAATGGACGCATTTGGGGTGAATCATTTTTGGAAATTAACATTCATTTGGACCGTACTGGTCCTTCTGGTACATCCCTCTATCAGCGTGCAGGGCTTGAATTTAGCACTCGCCACTTGCCATTTGCGACACAAATTCCTCAAGTGGCGAGACAGATTTTCTTGCCACGGCTAGTTAGAAAAATCGAGATTCCCAACTTTTGTGCCATTTATAAATCAAATTGAGATTCCCAATACTGTGCGCACCATTGCACCTTTTTATTTTTTATTCTTGATGTCAACTCCGGGTGAACCGTCTGAGTCTGACTCTGAAGAATGAATAGTAAACACTCTGAAGAACAACTGGAGAAAATGGACCAATGCAATGTCTCAGTTTGACCAGCAGGGGGCACACTGTATAGTTCCTTAAATGGTTTAGCTGTTGTCTTGTGGTTGTCTTAAGACAGGCTAGGTTGGTTGTTGTAGTCTTAATAAGACACTTTCGAGCTAATAATAAAAAGGCTGCTTGTTTTTAAATTCACTTGTTCGTTCTCATTTGGACATTTTTATCCAGCCCAGAATAAACACATTATTTATACAATACACCTGCTGCATTATAGAATATACAGACAGGACAGGATCAAAGTGTTACTTTGAAGGTGTAATGCTATATATTCCTCCATAAATGTTAGATTTACAATTAAGTAGGCAACTACTGAAATTAAATTATACAAGAACACATCATGCAATCTCATTTTCCACCAATAGTATAGTAGTGCACTACTGAATGATAATTGTAGCGTATAGAAAAACAGGATTGATGTAATATGGTACTACGATGACTGCTATATACAAGTGATGTCGAAATACAAAAGTAAAGCAACGTTTTGGTTTTGGCTAGTAAAAAATCTGGTTGGCTAATAACTTTTTTCATCTACTAGCCACTTGGCTAGTAAGTCAAAAAGTTAATTTCAAGCCCTGTCAGCTGGTCATGAGAGATTGATCTACTTGTAGGGACAACAGACACATACAGCTCAAGCCAGCCAAGAAATACGTTTCACATACCCCGCAGGCGAGAGCGATGTTTGCTTTTCTTCGCCTTTTTCTCCTTATCCTGTCAGAGCTGGATTCAGAGCTGGATTCAGAGCTGGATTCACAGTCATCCTCACTGTCGTCTTCACTGTCATGCTGCATCTCAGATCCCCTCATCGCTTCATCATCACTGTCTTCTCTTCTGGACTGTTGAGCCTCCTTGAGACATGTCAAAGCTATGGATGCAAGGATTGATAGTTGATTACATCAGTTTGATTGCTTATTGTATACAAACACCTACAACAACAAACACAGCTATGACACAACTTTCGCACCCACAGCGTACACACCCATCATTCTTTAACCCTCGAGCATCCCTTAAAATTAATATACACTTTTTACCCATAGTCCAAATTTGCCTCATTGACTACCATATCATAAAAGTGCAATAAAAATGTAATACATATTTATTTTCACTTTCACCACATAAAATCTTTTCAACAACTTCAGACCTAGCCATAGATATAAAGTTAATTATAATATTTAAACATTATTTTTTCAACTCCTGATTTTTTCAATAGAAAAATCACAAAATATGCAATATTTTCCAAAATTAGGTTCAAAGTGAAATATATTACAGCATTGACTGTCAATAATTGATAACATTTATTTTGATGCATTATTATTTTTGGAACAATGATTGTTCATTTAAAAAAACTTACACTCTTTACCTTCATGTCCAAATTTGCCCCTTGACTTGACCATTATAACCACATATTTTTTATGTACTGTAATTCTTACCTATTATAATTTTTTTCAGACGAATTCCTAATAAATCTAAGCCTCTACCTTCAAAATACAGAGAAAACAGGTTTTATGTCCGGTGACCCCCCAAAACTAGCAGGGGCAGCAGAGCTTCATCACATCAAGTTTCAGTGACGTCTCATCCATCCCGCTCCGTGTTTAGTTGGGGTCTTTCGTTTAAAAAAGTGTCAGCCTTCACGAGGTGTATTAGCTTCTACACACACCCTTTCAGTTACATGACTGAGAAGTCAGTCTTTCAAATTTACCGACGTAAACTTCTTCTTCTCCATTATTCAAGTGTTACTGAGTCAAATATGCAGCATCTTTTTGAAAAGTTTACATTTTGTCAGAATGATGTATTTGTTATGACAACTCGAATTGTGAACTTTTCAAAAAAAGTGTCATAAAGTTAACATTAAGAGCTAACAGTTTAACGTAGTTAGATTAATCTTACCATGTTTTCCAGATGCACTTCCCTTTTCCGCTTTTTCCTTGTGCGTGGTTATCCTGGTCCTGTGAGGTGAGACTCCGAGCTCATCCATCTGGAGACGCTTCTGTAGATGGGGCCGCGGTCAGTGCGCGCAAAGAAAAAAGTGCGGCGTGCGGCGTTCAGGCCAATTCGGAACTAAGGCTTTTAACTAAGGCCTAATATTGGTGCTCCTAATCGGGAAATTCAGAATCTTCTTGGAGAATCAGTTTTCTGACATCACACAACAATGTCTAATGTCAATGTCTGGAACGCTTTGAAGACAGAAATGGGAGTTTTCAATGGGGAAACCCAGAGTTCTGAGGTGTCATGAACGCAGCATTGGCGCACACCAGAACTCAGGAGTTATCGCGTGTAACCTGGGTGTAACTGCCTTGAAGGAGGAGCAGAATTTTCTGGCAGGACGGACAGTAATTTTAACAGGATAGCCATTTACCAAGCTGCACGTTTCATTTTAGGAGCACACGGCATGCGTGGGTTAAAGTTAGCAAACAAGTTGAGTGAGCTGACAGAAGGCAAAAAAAAAAAACACAAACACCTCAAACTAATTGAATGGCTCCAAAAGAAAAAAATACTGAGATGGAAAGTCAAGTGCAACCGGTGCCATCACAAAATTAAGCTGAAGTCAAGATGGCGCCAGTATGTTTGGCGAGTCGTCGGTCGCATCTACTGAGTTTGTTTTTTGCTTTTGCCCTGTTTGTCTGTGTCTGCTGTCGGGATGTCTCGGCTGTGCTTGCATATGATCGCCAAGCTCTTCTAAACATCCGAGCTTCTGGTGGCATGAAACTTTACATGCTCTGGCATGATTTGGGAGATTGGTCCGCAAACCCTCCGCCCCTGCTGGCAGGTATTCCTGCTCACCTGCGCCGCTCAAATAATGTCCTTCCCGCTAAAAAGCGCCGGAAAAGACGGGGAAAGCGCGGTGGCCTATTGGTAAAAATCAAGGCTTACCTGTCGTCGTCCTGTGTGGCTAATTCTCGCCTCCTGCACAAGGGATACTGCTACTCCTCTGCCGTCAGACGCTCACTGCAGCTCAGAGGACCGCGGACCCGGACTGTCATCCCCTGCCTTTCCCCTGCTGCTCCCGGGCTGATGCTGCCTGGCCGGCTGACGCATCCCGCGCCGCCGTCAGGCTCCGCTCCTCCTGGCCTGCTGACGGCGCCTGTTCTGCGCGCCGCCTCTCGGAGTTCGCCGGCGGTCTCTGCTCAACTTGGCCTGGGGTTGGTGACGCCTCCCGGGCAGCTGCGAGCACGCAGAAGTGGCGTTGCCCACACAAACCTCCGCCCGTTAAGACGCGCTGCGGCTTCCACCGGCGCGAGCCCTGATGTCACCATGAATATGGCCTTGATTAATGCTAGATCGCTAGCAAATAAGACCTTCCTGCTGAATGACTTCTTCACCTCCCGTGCGCTGGATTTTATGTTTCTGACTGAGACCTGGCTGCATGCTGGTGAGTTTATTCCATTTTTAGAGCTTCTCCCTCCTGACTGTACATTCTTCAGCTCCCCTCGAACCACTGGCAAAGGTGGAGGACTAGCCTGTGTGTTTAAATCCAGCTTTTACTGTCGGCAGATTCCATCTGCCACATACTCCAGCTTTGAGTTGCAGCTCTTTGAAGTAAATTCGTGTCCTCCCTTGCTGTGTGCGGTGGTATATCGTCCACCCAAATATAATAAGGATTTCATCCAGGATTTTGGGAATTTTCTGTCTGGAATTATGGTGGATTACGATCACTTGTTAATTTCTGGTGATCTCAATATCCATGTGTGTTGCGAAACCAGACCTCTGGTTAAAGACTTCTTGGCTCTGATTGACTCTTTTAATCTTGTTCAGTGGGTGTCTGGCTCGACACATGAAAAAGGGCATACTCTTGACCTAGTGTTGTCGTATGGCCTATCTGTCTGTGTCAATGAAATTTGTGACAGTGCCTGTATTTCTGATCATTTGCCTGTTTTATTTTCTGCCACTGTCCCTGGGTCTGTTGTTGCTGCTCGTCCCCCTGCTCGCCGCTCTCGTGCCATAAATTCCAGCACTTCACTGCAGTTTTCTGCAGCTTTTAATGCCTTTATGCATTCCTCCGGTGATGGTTGTGATGCCCTTAGTGCTGAAGAGCTTGTTGCTCTTTTTAATTCTACATGCGCGAACATCTTAGACTCCATTGCTCCCTCAAGGAGCAAGCGCTCCAAGCCACCCTCTGAACTGTGGATGAATGACTCTGTCCGTGCTCTCAGACGCTCGTGTAGGCGTGCTGAGAGAAGATGGAAGAAGGACAAGTTGCATGTTTCTTTTGGGATCCTGAAGGACTGTTTATTGGAGTATCAGAGAGCTATCAAAGCTGCTAAAACTGGTTACATTCGCAACCTTGTCTCCAATAATATCGATAAGCCCAAAGTTCTGTTTAGAGCTCTTGATTCTCTTGTTAACCCTCGTGATACTGCCCCCATTGTACCCACGGCTGCTCTCTGTGATGACTTTTTAAATTTTTTTGTTGACAAAATCTCCTCTCTTCGGGCTGTACCATCCCTAGCAGCTCCTGACCCTTCTGCTCCTCCTACATGCTTAGCTGTCTTTGATCAGTTTGAGCCCATATCACTGTCCTCACTGTCTGATGTTGTTCGTGAGCTACGGCCCACTAACTGCCTCTCGGACAGTATTCCCTCTCGCCTTTTTAAAGAGGTTTTTTCTTCACTTGGTTCTTTTATTCTTTTCTTGATTCATGACGGTTTTAGCTCAGAGTGTTTTCCAGCTCCTTTTAAACATGCTATTGTGCAGCCACTATTCAAAAAGCCAAATCTGGACCCCTCTGTTCTTTCTAACTTCAGGCCCATCTCCAAACTGCCCTTTTTGTCTAAAGTGTTGGAGAAAGTCATTTTTATTCAGTTAAACTCATTTTTAGAAAAGAATGATATTTATGAGAAGTTTCAGTCTGGTTTTAAATCTCGTCATAGCACTGAAACTGCTCTTTTAAGAGTGTTCAACAATCTGGTTTTAACTGTTGATTCTGGTTGTGCTGCTATTCTGGTGACCTTAGATTTGACCGCTGCCTTTGATACCGTTGATCATAGGACCTTGTTGTCACGCTTGGAGAACTCTGTGGGTATCAAAGGTGCGGCTCTCATGCTGCTTCAGTCATACTTGACTGACAGGTCTTTTTCTGTCCACTTGGGTGATTTCTCCTCCAATGTGGCCCCTCTTACTTGTGGGGTGCCCCAAGGCTCCATTTTAGGTCCATTATTATTTTCTTTATATATGCTCCCTCTGGGCTCTGTTCTCCGAAAGCATGACGTTTCTTTTCATTGTTTTGCTGATGATGTCCAAATCTACCTTCCTTTAAAGTTAAAGTGCAAGGACTCTCTGCAGCCTCTACTAGCTTGCCTGAAAGACATTAAGGTTTGGATGGCACAAAATTTCTTGAATCTAAATGAAAATAAAACTGAGGTTATTGTGTTTGGGCATCCGGCTGTTTTTAACGGCTCTGTTGATGCTCTGGGCCCCCTTGGTTCCAAAATGAATTCTTTTATTAAAAGCCTCGGTGTCATTTTTGATAGTGATTTTAAATTCGATAGACAGATTGGGTCTGTAGTTAAAGGTGCTTTCTTTCAGCTAAGGCTCCTGGCCAAAGTAAAGCCCTACCTATCTCCTAAAGACTTGGAGAGGGTCATTCACGCTTTTATAACATCACGGCTAGACTACTGCAACTCCTTGTACGTGGGCTTAGACCAGCGTTCTGTGCGACGCCTGCAGCTGGTGCAGAATGCTGCTGCACGACTCCTGACTGGAACTAGAAAGCGTGACCACATGTCCCGGTTCTGGCCTCCCTGCACGGCTTCCTGTTCATTACAGAATTGATTTTAAGATTCTGCTGCTTGTTTTTAAATCACTGAATGGCTTGGCTCCCCAATACCTTAATGAACTTCTCCACTCTCACACACCAGCCAGAGCTCTGAGGTCGTCAAATCAGTTGCTTTTAGACGTCCCAAAATCTAGGCTCAAAACTAGAGGTGACCGAGCTTTTGCGGTGGCCGGTCCTAAGCTGTGGAATAGTTTGCCACTAAATGTTAGATCTGCCCAGACCCTAGTGGTTTTTAAGTCTTCTTTGAAAACTTATTTATTTTCTTTGGCTTTTAGTGTGTGACAACTTAGTTCCCCACATCTGTGTGAAGTGATTGTTTTTTATTGTATTTTATTACTATTTTATTGATCATTTTAGTATGTTAGTGATTTTATTGTTTCTACACTGGGTACTGTGTTTTTCTTTTGGTATTGTTTTATTCTCTTGTATGCTGTACAGCACTTTGGTCGACCTCGGTCGTTTTTAAATGTGCTTTATAAATAAAATTGACATTGACATTGACATTGAAGAAAAAGATGGTGGATCTGTGGACCGATTTGAATGGTAGGTAACTTTGGCTAACATTGTGGGATAACTTTTTTGGTCAGTATTATTATTGTTATTATTATTATTATTATTATTATTATTATTATTATTATTATTATTATTATTATTATTATTATTATTATTCGCCAGCTTGATTTCATGATGGACAACATTGCTGCATCCTCAAGAACCCTTTCAAGAATGGCAAAGCAACGGGAGGTCTGCGTGACAGCGATGGAGAGGCTGCATCATAGAGAAGGACAGAGAATTGGGGGAAGGAGCATTTCGTGGTGATAGATGAGTCACTTCAGACATAAAAGAAAGGTAACTTTTTATATTAACTGCTACAAATTGTTAGGCTGCTAATTATGACTTAGTCTTGTGATGCCCAACGTTCAGGTCGAGACTGGACAAGACTTGAATGTCTGGGGAAGTTAGTGCAGGATTTTGTAATAGTGCTACCGCTGGTTGCAACCAGCTTCACTGAAAAGGTAAAATAGGTAAAATAGGCAGGTTAAATAAGAGTTTTCTTTTTCCTGCTCCTTTCTGAACATAGATAAAGATGCAACTGTTTGCTATTTCCTTTGGTACAATTTGAATGTTTCCATGGGCAGAACAAGTAAATGAAATTAAATGAAAATCTGTGTTAGTCTTTCATCCTCAACCAATGATTGGTTAGCTCTGCTTTGCACACACCTTACCAGAAACGTCAGCAATGTTAGCAACGAAAGGCCCACCCTAAAAGACTGTTGGTTGGTTTTGCAACACTGTTTTTTTTTTAAACTCACAAAACGTTTCCACCCAGACACCCGCTTATTTTTACAAAATTGAGGTGGAACTTCCCCAGACAATCATTTTGAAATATTAGAGTTTGGAAACGAGACTAGTTATAACCACATCACCAATGTGGAAAAATTAATTAGTATATTCAAAGATTCAATATGTAAATTTTGATCAGAATTTTGAGGTAAAACATTACAAAATCATGTGCAATTATCAGAAATATGTTTAGAAAGAAGAGTTTAAATGTTATGTCAAAGACATTTACCAATTGAAGATGCAAAAGGCACCAAATACAAGTGCAACAGTAAAAGTTGGTGGCGAAGTGCAAATATGCGGCCTTCAGCAGGGAGCAGGGTGCAGATTTTTATTTTAAAAGTTGTACCAGCGCTCCTGCTCCATCCCGCTCCAATTTAGCTCCAGGGCCACCCATACCTGACCTACAACCAGCTTGTTTTCTAGCTGGATCTGTTTGTTATCGAAAAGTATGTCATTGATTAAATTATTATTCAAACTGTGGGAGGGAAGAGATCTGAAACAGAACTCATACTGGAATCTGACGATGCCAGGTTTGGGTTTAAGTGTACAACGCTGCTTTTTTGGACAGGTCTGTGAGCAAGGAGCAAGAAAATTCTCACCTGCTCTGTTTCCCTCACATGCTCTGGTCCACCATCCTAATGTGGAGATCTATACTGTATTTTTTAGCCTGGTATTTGGCTGTACTTTGTGTGTATAAAAAGAGTAGCAGCATATGTGTATGTTTTATAACATCGGCAAGAAAAAAAAACATTGTTGATTGTCTTCTCAATCGCAGTGAAACGATTGGATTGCCGATCGACAGAAGCCAAGTTGAAACAGCAGCCCATCATTTATAATGTTCATGCTTATAGTGATGAAAAACAGAATGGGACAGAATCATTCCTATAGAAACTCTTAAATTTGGCTATAGTGTTCATCCATTCCATGGAAATCTTGCATTCTACTTTGTCTAATCAGATTTGTCAACTTTATTCCTGCTAACATTAGAAATTTATCTGACACAAGGTTAATAATCTTGTTTCTTGTTCTGTCATTTTCCCCAAAACACAGTATGGAAGGGGCAGGATGGCTGGGGCCTGGAAGCGGAGGAAGTGGGTGTTCGGGATGCTGGGGGTGCAGAGCACGCGGAGGCGGCCAGGGCGAAGACATCCAGGGAAGCCGGTGCTTCGCTTGGTGGAGAAGAGGGGGAGGAGAGAACTGGTGCCACTCATAGCTCATCATGTCAAAAGGGAGCAGACATTTCCAGGGAGGATAAACAGAGGGTAGCCTATCATACTGTGTTATTGTATTATGTTACTAAATAATGTTTGTTCAAAGATCTCCTCTGTGCGAATTGTTGTTACGTATCTGTTATCACAGATGTATGTGTGTGTATGTATATATATATATATATATATATATATATATATATATATATATATATATATATATATATATATATATATATATATATATATATATATATTGTATACATATAACAAATGTTATCTGTTAAAATCTGTTTTATTTTGTTTTAAATAAAAAGTGTAAACTTCTTTATATGTGATTGCTTAATTTACTAATGGTTAACTATGGTCAAGTAATGCTTATGAGGCAGTTAAGCATTAATAATGTGTTACCTAAGGGATACACGTGTTACACTTTACAATAAGGGTCCAGAAAAGTATTTACTAATGGTTAATTATGGTTAAGTAATGCTTATGAGGCAGTTAAGCATTAATAATGTGTTACCTAAGGGATAAATGTGTTACACTTTACAATAAGGGTCCAGAATAGTATTTACTAATGGTTAATTATGGTTAAGTAATGCTTATGAGGCAGTTAAGCATTAATAATGTGTTACCTAAGGGATAAATGTGTTACACTTTACAATAAGGGTCCAGAATAGTATTTACTAATGGTTAATTATGGTTAAGTAATGCTTATGAGGCAGTTAAGCATTAATAATCTGTGTTACCTAAGGGATAAATGTGTTACACTTTACAATAAGGGCCCAGCAAGCCTTTACTAATTGTTAAGTAATGGTTATGAGCCACTCCTATACATTTATTAAGGTTTATGTCAGGTTACCGTTCATAAGGTCAGGTAAGCTACCTGATAACATACACAGCACCATTAGGAAATGATTACTTAAGACTCTAAATAGTTGTTTAATAATGCCCATCCAGTAAACATGTACACCATTAGTGAATGATTAGTAGATGTATTAGGTAGCTGTTACTTAATGCATATTCACTCCAAATAAACACCATTAGTAAATGATTACTAGGGACATTATTAACGTTTTACTTATGTATTAACTAATGTATTACTTAATACTAAGTAATGCATACATAAGGATAAATAATTACATCATGTAACGTTTATTAATGCTTACTAATGTATTAATTAACTCTGAGCAGTAGGCATTAATTAACTGTTTATTAATGCATTAACTAATATGCTAATTAATGTTAAGTAATACATAATAATGGTTATTTAACTATTATTACACTGTTAATTAATGCTTAATAATGCATTAACTAACTGTTTATTAATGCATTAACTAATATGCTAATTAATGTTAAGTAATACATAATAATGGTTATTTAACTATTATTAAACTGTTAATTAATGCTTAATAATGCATTAACTAACGTTAATTAAGGGACCCTTATTGTAAAGTGTTACCGAAAGTTTTTTTCTCAGTGTTCCAGTGCATCCTGACAGTCAATTTTGTCAATTTTGTTTTGCTGTTGTTTTAACGGTAAAATGTTACACGTTTACTCGTGTTTTGTTGTTTCCCTGAGCCAGGAGAGGTACCTGGGACTTGTAAGAAACCTCCTCTTAAATACCTGGGGTATTAAAGTATTTTTAAGTGAAATACGGGTGAAATTCTGTGTATACTAACCTGGGGGTTAGTGAATGAGGTGTTGGCCCGCGGGTCTGGGACCCACTGTAAAGTCGGGGACTTTAGGGGACTGTAGTTTCTTGTGCTGGCCCCCCTTTTTTCTCTCTTGTGCATGTTTGCAGGCTGGAGCCTCGGGAGCTGCGTTCTGGCCTGTGTTCCCGGTCCCCCCCCCCATCCCCGGTCATCCCGTTGCTGCTTCCACCTGCCTACGTGGATGTCTGCTGTTGCTGCTTCCAGATGTTGTCTCTAGACGCTTTCCAGAGATCCAGAACATGAACATAAACATAAACATAAACATAAACCCCCGAGCAATTATTACATAAACAATGGCAGGTAAAAACTCCCATAGTCGGAGAAAAACCTTAAGCCAAACAGTGGCAAGAAAAACTCCCCTTTAGGAGGGAAGAAACCTTGAGCAGGACCAGGCTCATAAGGGGGGACCCTCCTGCCGAAGGCCAGACTGGGGGAGTCAGGGACGTCAGCAGCACAGCAGGCAGGTGGAAGCAGCAATGGGATGACCGGGGCGGGACCGCAGGCCAGAACGCAGCTCCCGAAGCTCTGGCCTGCAAACATGCACAAAAGAGAAAAAAGGGGGGCCGGCACAAGAAACTACAGGAACGATGGACAAAAATGATAGCTATGAGATATTTATAATAAATAAAAATGGTAATGGAGAAGAGAGGCAGGGAAAAGGAGAGGAGAAGAAGGGTGAGAGGCACCGCCCAGCGGATCATGTCGGTGCCCCCCTGCAGCATAGGCCTATAGCAGCATATCTACCGCGAAGCTATATTTGAGACTAACTATTATAGTCTTGTTCTATAGCTGCAACTATGACTACTGACTCTAACACACTAGAGTTTACACTACCTAGAGATTTACCAACACCAGCTAGAGGTTTACTAAACACTAACTATAGGCTTTACTAAACAGAAAGGTTTTACTTGGACATCCTGCCAACAACACATTACAGTAATCCAGTCTAGAAGATACAAATGCATGAACTAGTTTTTCTGCATCACTCTGCGAGAGGATTTTCCTAATTTTTGCAATATTACGGAGATGGAAAAATGCAATTTTACAAACCTGATTAACATATGGTTTAATCGACAAATCCTGATCTAAAACAACACCAAGGTTTCTCACAGTTGCACTGGAAGCCATCGCAACACATTCTAATCCCTTCCTAAGATGCTCTGGACCAAGAATGATAACCTCTGTTTTATCTGAATTTGGAAGCAAGAAATTTCTGGACATCCAGTCCTTGATGTCCCTAAGACATGCCTGAAGTTTAACCAACGGTTCTGTCTCATCCGGCTTCATAGACAAATAGAGCTGCGTATCATCAGCATAACAATGAAAGTCCTGGACCAAAGCGCTCTCCATTGTGCTGATGCACATGAAGGCGCGCCAGAGAAGCAAAAATGAAATCCTGTTTTGGGAGACCTCTAAACAGGGATTGGGCCTGTTTAAGAGGCAGCTGCAAGAGCCTGGCCTTTGTCAAGATGAAATGTTACGATATTGTGCAACCTTGTCATCTGTTTTGTCTGATATTAACAAACAGGTTAAAGCTGCCCTCCCCAAACCGGCAGAGACGAAACTCCATGACCTCGGAGTGGAGACTACATCGTGGTGAAAGACTTCAGATGTAAACACTGGAAAGCTCGGAGGTGGAACGGACCGTTCCAAGTGCTTCTGGTGACGGAGACAGCAGTCAAGGTTGCAGAGAGAGCTAGTGGATTCACGCCAGCCACTGCTGACGGGTTCCTGATCCACACGCACGCCATGCACCTGATCGAGAGGCCACGGCCGTACCATTCCCTTAGGCGGCTCGGATGCGGCCTAAGGGTGGCGACCAGCGTCCTGCTGGTCATCTCCATAGGGGTGGGGTTGGTTCTGCTGTTGGTGGAAAGCCTCCATGACCACACATCACAGGCCAACAGGACGACAATCTCACCTCCTCCTGACTACGATTCTCATGCGGCACCTACACCTCACCCGATGGTGAGGAGGTCTGCTGTTTACACGACCAACATGACGGCGCAGCTAGAGGACAACTTGTGGTACCGTGCCATGGTCACTCTGACGAGGAAGCTGATCAACGAGATCAATATGACACATGTTGTTGCACACCTGAATAACTTGTTGCATTTGCAGAGGACCCGAGATTCCACAGGTGGTGTGGTCCTGGTTTTCCATTTCAGGGTGGCAAACTGCGCTGTTCCACCTCTCTGCCCCAATCCTGACTATTCTGTTGGGTTTGTGTGTTTTTCTGTGTTGTGTTGTGACATAGGTGAAGAAACTGGTGATGGCTTCTGCCATCCCCACCTGGGCAGTTTGCCCAGGAGATGGGCCGCAATGATGAGTGGGTATCTCCTTTCGTGGGGGAAGAAGAGTTACTTTAACTTTATATTCTGCATTAATCCTTCCTCAAGCTGATGTTTTCAATTATGCTGTTCTGAACTGTATTGAGTTATGTCCTGTCGAAAAAATGAGAGGGAGTCAAGCATTCGGAGTCTAGCCCCGTGTTACGAAGGGTTAATACATGGAGAGTTATGCCGGGACATATGGAGAGTTTTATTACTTTTTTTTATGATTTTACCTTTTTTCTCACATTTTATCTTATTGCTTGGTCATACAGTGCTTTTGATTTTTTTTTCCTCTTTCCTTCATGGACTATTCTAAATGTGATTTGTTATTGTTTAAAGTAGATTAGTTTATATTTCATTATGGGATTTTTTTTCCTCATCATATGGAGGTTTTTCCCTTTTTTCCTATAGTTTAAGTGTAGCTAGACGGATGAGTCCTTTACCCTCCTCTTGTCAAGTGAGAGGAGGGGTTTTGGCTCTTTCTTTACCCGTAACCTGTGACCTCTGCCTGGGGTCTGTAACTCCCAAGTTGGAGACTGGGTGTGCTAGCGTTTGGTTGGTGCAGGGCAGGGCACCGGGGTCACGGGGTGGTCAGTACAAAATGTCCTATTTTATTATGGTTTAGCATAAAAATGGTAAAAAGGGTGGAATGTAATGGGAAATTTTGTTATAACATATATATTTTGTCTTGTATGCTTTAAGACTAAAGCACAATCCTGTTTTCTAGTGATATTCCTATGCTCCTGAAGTCACGCTCCTTTTGACACAGTGCCTGGCATGGTTGTCAGGGTGACATATATATATATATATATTGTCTTTTGTTCCCATCCTGGCTGAAACTATAAGAAAGCATGTCCCTAAACATCTCCAGGTCATTCATGGCTGACTGCTCGTCTGATCAGGCTGCACTGTGTGATCTTCATTCATTGAATGTTTTTTCTTTTTATTAAAAATCAAGAAAGACAGCTGACGTGTCAAGACATTCTTTTTTGATTGAACGAACAACAATTTTTGCCACCACACACTGGTGGGCTTTCTCTTTATATTCAAAGTAACCTCGTATTTAGCAAGACATGGGGCCACCCCCTGGTGTTACGGGTAGACTATATTAGATGTAGAGGTTAAATACAATACACATACCATTGTTGAGAAGAGACCTTGGGGGGAAATAGGTGGTTTAGCATTGGGGGGTCTTGTCTGTGTTCTGGGTTGGCACCCCAGGTGAGAGAATAACAAAGGAGATGGAAGTGACATGTTCGGGGGGTCTTTCCCGTAGCTGGCTCCACCAATGAAATTCATTTGCAAAGAACACCGCCCTTTTTACTATAAATTCAACTGGACTGATGACCACCGTGTGCATTTCTTTCCTACCCACGTGGTCTGAGAGAAGTGAACCTCCGGCCGGAAAATATTATGTTTGACATATTAAAAGCTTGTATCAACCTTGATTCTATTCCACTAATTTTCTTATGGTTCGCCAGACAAATGAACACTGAATCTTTCAAGATGTTGAGCTGGTTGAGCCTGAGGTTGCCTGCAGGGCGTGGAGCTGTTCTTTTGAGCCGAGTGATGTTCTGCAGAACTCTCCACATAGAAGAGGGGTCAGGGTTGACAGAGAGGCGATTCTGCAGCCGTTCGCCGTAGGATCGCTTCGCTTTCCTGATCTCCCTCATGAGCGTGTTCTTGGCCTGCTTGAACAGGGCTCGATCACCGCTCCTGTAGGCATCCTCCTTGGCTCGGCGCAGCATCCTGAGGTTCGATGTGAACCAGGGCTTGTTGTTATTGTATGTGCAGAAAGTCTTGGTCTGCACACACATGTCCTCACAAAAGCTGACGTAGGATGTCACAGTGTCTGTTAGTTTGTGCAGATCTGAGGCCGCAGCTTCGAAAACACTCCAGTCCGTGCAGTCGAAGCAGGCCTGAAGCGCCAGCTTTGACTCCTCTGTCCACTTCTCCGGCTTAGAGGTTTTTAGTTTCTGCCTGAAGATGAAGCAGACAGTGGTCCGAGTGTCCCAAAGCTGCGCGGGGAACAGAGCGGTATGCGTTCTTAATAATGGTGTAACAATGGTGCAGAGTCTGCGTGTCCCTTGTGGGACACGTAACATGTTGCCTGTATTTCGAGAGTTCGTGAGTGAGGTTTGCTCTGTTGAAATCCCCCAAAACAATGAAGAGTGAGTTCGGGAGTTTTTTCTCCAGGTCTGTAATCTGGTCGGCCAGCCGCTGCGTGGCTTCAGTCACACACGCATCGGGTGGGATGTAAACCCCGACCAGGACAAAAGATGAAAACTCCCGCGGTGAATAAAAAGGTCTGCAGTTCACAAAAAGTGTCTCTAAGTGAGGGCTGCAAGAGTCTTTTAGTACTGTGACATCCGTACACCAACCTTCGTTTATATAGAAGCAGATCCCGCCACCTTTTGTCTTTCCTGAGAGTTCCCTGCTGCGATCTGCTCGAATCAGCTGGAACCCGGTCAGCCGCACCGCGCTGTCCGGTACGAGATCACTGAGCCAGGTTTCAGTGAAGCAAACGGCGGCAGATCTGCTAAAGCAGATATGGAGGCAGGACAGAAGACGGTCCAAGAGGAGGCCGTGGTTGAGATCCGCCAGACTCTGCCGATGGCTTTTTTACCTCGCAGGTGATAAACGTACAGACGCTCAACACACACATCTGCATTCTTGTGAAAACATGCCAGTAAAGACGAGGTTAGGCTGGATTTTCACTGCCTATCTTGCTGGCATCCGTCCCAAACTTAGCCCAGAAGTTTCCTTCTTTTCGTTTCACACCCACCACACCTTAAGCTAAAATTAGGATAAAAAATATACGCTACAGTGACCGAGTCAAATTCCATTTCAGTGACTAAACCTATTTTCCTCCCCTCCTTCATCTCGCCTTCTTTTCTGCCTCGTCCTGTTAAACGGGTTTTTACTCCACCCCCAACCGTCACACCTGAAATCAGGAAACGCTCACAAGGCATGAGTGAAGGTAGGAACTCGTTCTCACTTCTGATTTTCCTGCAAACTTTGATCATTCTTGTGTCTGAAGACAAATCTACATGATTTTTAATGACAACAATTTGATTGGTTTTATTATTGATCAGAAACACCGTGATGATCAGCCGATGATTAGTTTTCTTCATCGATCAAACTTTGGTGTTTTTATTTCCTGGAATGAAGCTGTCGTCTCCAGCATTAAAGTCAGACTGCTGTTTCCTGTGGAGCCTTTCAAAATAAAGCGTGGTTCCTGGAGGAAGTTGCTGCTAGTGTAACTGTGGTGTGATGAGGCTGTGAAGGAGGAGGACACGTGTCTCTGCAGGACAGTTTCACCTCTGAGCTTCTTCACATTTACAGGAACCAGACTCACGTAGAGGTCCAGTCTCTTTCTGCTTGTTCAAGATTTTCAACTTCCTGTTTCTGCAGTAAAACTCACAGTATTTAATGTTTTTAATCTTAGAAACAGAAAATGAGAAAAGGCGCTGAGAGAAAGCTTGAGAGCAGCTCGGATCAGCAGATACGGCTGTATCATTGACTTCCTCCACCTCCCACTGGTTTCTGACTGCATTCTAGTGACATAAACACTAAAGAGAGGAGAAAACCAGAGCAGGATCAGCTGATCTCTGTCCAACACCAGTGATGTGTGTTTCCTCTGCAGGTGAAGGTGTGTGTGTGAGCTGATGTGGACGTGAATTCAGCAGAATGGACCAGTGTGAGGACGGAGAGGACGGAGTCCCTCCCTCTAAAACCTCTCTGTGTGGGGAACATGAGAGTCGGAGCAAAGCTCAGAGGTGAGATGAGCATCTCTAACTGTCCCTGACTCTTCTGCATGTCAGAGCTCAAGACTCACATCACCAAACACCATTATTACAGGAATCAACCTGGACCTGGACCTGGACCTGGATCTGGATCTGGACCTGGACCTGGACCTGGACCTGGACCTGGACCTGGACCTGGACCTGGACCTGGACCTGGACCTGGACCTGGATCTGGACCTGGACCTGGACCTGGACCCAGCTGTGTGTCCTTAAAGAGCAACAAGTCAAAGGACGTTGATATTAACTTAAGAGGAGACCAAGGTTCTGCTATAAAGGGGTGAGTTTATCCAAACTCTGCCAATGATTTAAATGTAATGCTTTTTAAATAGACAATTTTTTTAAATCTGTAAACCTTCTTTTTCATATAAATAGAATATTTACATTTTTTAACTTTTGTCTTCTATCAGTGTCCATCAGAAAAGAGACTCTCTGGAACACGAACCGAGCTGTTTGTCCTTGAAGAGCGACCGGTCAAAGGATGATTTTATTGACTTTAAAGGAGACCAACATTCTTCTTCAGAGAGGTGAGATGTATTTAAACTAGGGCTGTCAGCGTTAACGCGTTAATCGCGATTAGATTAATGCAATCCATAATGCGTTATTTTTTTTTAATCGCATTTTAATCGCAAACCTTTTTGTCCCTTCTACTCACCCGTAGTCGACTCTTCTGTAATGATCCAGAAGAGGGCGGTAATGCACCGGAAAAAACTGGATGCCAACCGCCAATAAACCTCAAGAAGAAGAAGACTCCTCTGTAGCGCCCGTTCTATAATGGTAGCGCCATGTTTGCTGTTTCCTAAAGTAAACTTCCACCACCACCAACTACAAAGAGACGCCAAACTGAACCACTACCCGTGGATAGAAACAGAAAACGTGTGTTCGCCGAGAAGTGGCTGCATGATGTTACCTTACGCGGCGACGCGCACCGTACGTTCGCGCTCCCGCGTATCCTACCCCGTAAGCTCTGCGTTGGTGCAACGCGGAACCATAAATCAGCCAGCGTCCGTCACTGCGTGCAGCAGTTACCTGCAAGACGCTGCTCTGATTATGGCTCAAAGTTTATGAAAACCCCAAATAAAAAATAAATTAGAGAATATTTTATGAAATCAATAAACAATTCCATCATCAAAATTATAACAAATAAAGGTTCAACATATCTTGCTTTGAATGTAATAAGACTAGGTAATATATTAGTTTCACCTTTTAAGTTGAATTATTGAAATAGATTAACTTTTACACCATATTCTAGTTGAATTATTGAAATAAATTAACTTTTACACCATATTCTAGTTGAATTATTGAAATAAATTAACTTTTACACCATATTCTAGTTGAATTATTGAAATAGATTAACTTTTACACCATATTCTAGTTGAATTATTGAAATAAATTAACTTTTACACCATATTCTAGTTGAATTATTGAAATAAATTAACTGTTACACCATATTCTAGTTGAATTATTGAAATAAATTAACTTTGTAAAGGACCATATTGAGCCATTCATCTTTATAAGTGAATAAATATTGTTTTGCCTATAACTTATTCCTGCATCCCTCTTTTATCGATCCGGCGAGACGGGTCACCGCGTTTTTGGAGGCCCAAGTCACATATCCAGGGGCTCCTCTGAGCACCAGACCAAAATAATTATGTGCAGCCCTGTCTATATGGCACTTTGTTTAATTTGAAAAACTGTATTTGAAGTAGACAGTGTTTTAAGTTGGTCTACATGGCACTTTTTTGAAAGAAAATACAAAAGGTCAAAAAGGAAATTCTTTCTTTGTGTTCATTTGATTCCCAATTAAGACACAATGGTAAGAAATGATTTACATTATGGGCTTAAAACTGCCTTGAAATGCGAAATAACAGAATTTTAAACATGCAATTCAAAATGCGATTAATCGCGATTAAATTTTGAAATTCTGCGATTAATCGCGATTAAAAAAATTAATCGTTTGACAGCCCTAATTTAAACACATTAAATGTATTTAAATCAGTCCTCGTGTTAGGAAATGTCCCCATGTTTCTTCCTGAGTAGATCATGTAGTCCTGGACCCCTGTGGTCCTCCATCACCTGATGGTGATCTGAGCTTCCTCCTCATAGATCTTCATCTCCTGTCAGGAGCTTTTTCCTCTGGTCGACACATCTGGAGGTCTCACCTTCCAGAGGACTGATCCTGGTGATGGTCCAGAGTTCCTCTTACTGATCCTGATGATGATCCAGAGTTCCTCTTACTGATTCAATTCAATTTAATTCAATTTTATTTATATAGCGTCTAATACAACAGATGTTGTCTCTAGACGCTTTCCAGAGATCCAGAACATGAACATAAACATAAACATAAACATAAACATAAACATAAACCCCTGAGCAATTAGTACATAAACAATGGCAGGTAAAAACTCCCATAGTGGGAGAAAGAAGGACTACCGTATTTTCCACATTATAAGGCGCACCTTCAATGAATGTCGTATTTTAAAACTCTTTCCATATATAAGGCGCACCGCATTATAAGGCGCTACAGTAGAGGCTGGGGTTACGTTCTGCATCCATTAGACCAAGGGTCTCGACCAAGGGTCTCCGGACCCGCATGCGGCTCTTTCTTTTTAAAAAAAATATTTTTATTCAATTCAATGCAATTCAATTTTATTTATATAGCGTCTAATACAACAAAAGTTGTCTCTAGACGCTTTCCAGAGACCCATACCCAGAACATGACCCCCGAGCAGTTATTACATAAACAATGGCAGGTAAAAACTCCCCTAGTGGGAGAAAAACCTTAAGCCAAACAGTGGCAAGGAAAAACTCCCCTTTAAGAGGGAAGAAACCTGGACCAGGACCTGGATCATAAGGGGGGACCCTCCTGCCGAGGGCCAGACTGGTGGGTCAGGGACGGCAACAGCACAGCAGGCAGGTGGAAGCAGCAACGGGATGACCAGGGGTGGGGACCGCAGGCCAGCACGCAGCTCCTGAAGCTCCGGCCCAATCAGCAAGTCCCAGGTTGGGGTGCAGGGTCGGGGAAAGGTTGAAAAGGGGCAGGGCCAGGGAGAGCAGTCTTGAGGGTAGAAACTTCTCCCCCGCCTAAAAGGGGCCGTTACCCTGCCCCCCCACTCCCACACTGCAGGATCCGGTGTTTTACATTCAGAGATGCTGAGATGCTCTTCGCCACCGGCAGAGCATGCTGCACCATGGACAAAAGAGAAAAAAGAGAAAAAAGGGGGGCCAGCACAAGAAACTACAGGAGCGACTCTAACACACTAGAGTTTACACTACCTAGAGATTTACCAACACCAGCTAGAGGTTTACTAAACACTAACTATAGGCTTTACTAAACAGAAATGTTTTAAGTTTAGTTTTAAAGGTGGAGGTGGTGTCAGCCTCCTTAACCCAGATTGGAAGTTGGTTCCATAGTAATGGTGCCTGATAGCAGAACGCCCACCCTCTAAATCTACATTTAGATACTCTAGGAACTACGAGTAAACCTGCACTCTGAGAGCGGAGAGCTCTGCCAGGAACATAAGGCACTATCAGGTCTTGCAAATAATGCAGAGCTAAGCCGTTTTGGGCTTTATAGGCAAGTAATAACATTTTAAATTGGATTCTGAATTTTACGGGTAACCAATGGAGCGACGCTAACACTGGAGAGACGTGGTCTCTCCTGCTAATTCCTGTCAGTACTCGTGCTGCTGCATTCTGGATCAGCTGGAGCCTATTCAGCAAATTACTTGGACATCCTGCTAATAAGACATTACAGTAATCTAGTCTAGAAGATACAAACGCATGAACTAGTTTTTCTGCATCACTCTGCGAGAGGATTTTCCTAATCTTTGCAATATTACGGAGATGAAACAATGCTATTTTACAAACCTGATTGACATATGATTTAAATGACAAATCCTGATCGAAAACAACACCAAGATTTCTCACAGTTGCACTGGAAGCCATTGCAACACCATCTATTCCCTTCCTAAGATGCTCTGGACCAAGAATGATAACCTCTGTTTTATCTGAATTTAGAAGCAAGACATTTCTGGACATCCAGTCCTTGATGTCCCTAAGACATGCCTGAAGTTTAACTAACGGTTCTGTTTCATCCGGCTTCATAGACAAATAGAGCTGCATATCATCAGCATAACAATGAAAGTGTATGCCGTGATTCTGGATTATACTTCCCAATGGCTGCATGTATAAACTGAACAAGATTGGCCCTAGCACTGAACCCTGCGGAACACCATAACAGACCCTTGACTGTTCTGAAGAAACTTCATGTACATGAACAAACTGGAACCTGTCAGATAGATATGATTTAAACCAACGTAGAGCTGTCCCTTTAATCCCAACAACATGCTCTAACCTGTGCAGTAAAATTGCCATGATCAACAGTGTCAAAAGCAGCACTGAGGTCCAGTAGAACCAGTATGGACACTAATCCCTTATCTGAGGCCATAAGGAGGTCATTCGTGACTCGAACCAGTGCTGTCTCTGTGCTATGATGCATTCTGAACCCTGACTGAAAGACTTCAAACAGATCATTTCTATACAAATAGTCACATAACTGGCTTGAAACTGCCTTTTCCAGAATTTTAGATACAAATGGAAGGTTGGAAATTGGCCTATAATTAGCTAAGGTGTCTTGGTCGAGAGAAGGTTTTTTAAGTAAAGGTTTAATTACTGCCACTTTGAAAACCTGTGGTACATATCCTAAACTTAGGGATAGGTTAATTTGGTCCAGTATTGTCGTACCAATAAGAGAAAAAACATTTTTGAATTGTCGAGTCAGGATGGGGTCTAACATACATGTGGTTGACTTAGCTCTATTAACGAGTGAGGTCAGCTCAGGGAGGTCTACAGGATCAAAACACTCTAGAGTCAAGTCAGAGCCTAGAGAAGTCGCTAAAGCTGAGGAAACACCTACAACCGACTGGTTGATTCCTTCTCTAATTCTTGTGATTTTACTGTTAAAGAAGCTCATAAAGTCCTCACTACTGAGAGCTGCAGGAATACACGGCTCAACAGAGTTGTGACTCTTTGTCAGCCTGGCTACAGTGCTGAACAGAAAACGTGGGTTACTTTTGTTATCCTCTATCAACATTGAATAATAAGCTGTTCTGGCTTTGCGAATGGCTTTTTTATATACTATTAGAATATCTTTCCATTCACAATAAGAGTCTACACACTTACAAGAGTACCACTTCCTTTCCATTTTACGCACGTTTTGTTTCAACATGCGGATATCTGAATTATACCAGGGAGTTAAGCTCCTGTGGCTAGAAACCCTCCTTTTCAAAGGAGCAACTTCATCTAAAGCTGAATGCAACAAATCAGCAGTGTTACTAAAAAGGAAATCAACATCTGCAGAGGTAGAACCCAGGTCACTGGCCTCGACTACATCACTATCACTATTTCGCACTGTCGTAAGATGAGCAATGGCCTCCCTAAATTTAGCAATAACTTCATCAGACAAACATATGCTAAAATAACACCTCCTATTTTGCACTTCAACATCAACAAAATTAAATCAAAACGTTATTAAGTAATGGTCGGATAAAAGGGAGTTTACAGGTGACACCAACAGACCATCAGTTTCAACACCGTAGGTGAGAACGAGATCCAGAGTATGATTAAAACAATGCGTCGGTTTATCCACTTTTTGTGAGATACCCATTGATTCTAGAAGAGAATCGAAGGCTAATTTAAGATTATCGCTTTCAACATCCATATGAATGTTAAAATCACCCACTATGATGAATGTATCTGTGCTGATCAATAATCCAGAAAGGAAATCTGAAAATTCAGACAAAAACTCTAGATAAGCACCAGCAGGGGGCCGATACACTACCACTAACACAACTGGCTTCTCTGATTTCCAGCTCGGAAATTTCAGACTAAGCGTAAGGCTTTCAAATGTATTATATTTGCACTTAGGTTCAATTTTTGTTTGGAGACTGGAGTTATAAATTGCTGCGACTCCTCCGCCTCGGCCCGTGTTTCTAGGAATGTGATGATTAAAGTAGCCGGGTGGAGTCGATTCATTCAAACCAACATACTCTTCCTCCTGTAACCATGTTTCTGTGAAACAGAAAATATCACTCCTGCTCTCTGTAATTATATCATTTACTAACAGAAACTTGGCTTAACGATCGTATATTTAGTAGTCCGCATCTAATTCATTGTCGGTCATTGTAATTGGTACCAAATGTGCATTGGTTTTAATTTTTACAAGATTATTTTGGTTAACGCCGTACCTGGTGAACTTTTGGAGGGCGGGGAACTGCAACCACTTCTATTTTACTAGGCACCTGGTTAGAGTCGCCAATATCATGTAATCCTACAGTTTTAGAGTCGCTAATTACATAATGCAACCCTACAGTTTTATTGACAGGCGTTGGTCCTCGGGAAGCAGCAGAGAAGCGTGTAAGACTGCAGCTCTGCATCCTGGCCTGGGCCCTGTATTGTCAGGGGGAGTGTCTAATAACACTGGCCAGATTTCTAGAAATAAGAGCTGCACCATCCCGGGTGGGATGGATGCCGTCTCTTCTAATCAGACCGGGCTTTCCCCAGAACGTTTCCCAATTGTCAATAAAGGCCACGTCGTTTTTCTGAACACCACCGATACAACCAGCGACGGAGCGAGAGCATGCGACTAAACATGTCATCGCTGGTCAGATTGGGGAGGGGACCAGAGAAACCTACGGAGTCCGACATGGTTTTGGCGTAGTTACACACCGAGACAATATTCATTTTGGTGACTTCCGACTGGCGAAGACGGGAGTCATTAGCTCCGACATGGATGATAACTTTATCATATTTACAATTACCCTTTGCCAGTAGCTTCAAATTTGCTTCAATGTCGCCTGCTCTGGCCCCCAGGATGCACCTAACTATGGTCGCTGGAGTCGGCCTCACATGCCGGACTATGAAGTCGCCAATCACCAGGGTTGGCTTCTCAACGGGTGTGTCGCTGAGTGGGGAAAATCGGTTAGACACATGAAGCGGGTGGTGGTGTTCCATGCGCCCTTTAGGACTACGCCGGACTATCCCGGTTTTTCCCCCATTATATCACCCAGTGCTCCTACCTAAGCTAAAGTCCTGGGCATTCCAATCCTCTACCAACCCCGGGAGGGCCCTGCACTGAGCTCAAGTCTCCTCCTTAATCTGAGGAGTGAGCAGGCCGCATCTTTTCACCAGGCAGGGTGGGGTTTCTCCGTCCGGATGTAGTGCGTGGAAGGATCACGTTATTCCGGCCGGATCCTCCCCACCCCATCTGGCGCCCCGGTTGGCCAGAGGGGGCATGTATAGCCCAGGACTGTTGCATGTTTTTGTGAGGGTAGCTCACATTGCTACCCAAGGGAACATGGAGAGAACATGCAAACTCCACACAGAAAGGACCTACATGCAGCTCTTTCATCCTTATACTGCGGCTCCGAGTGGTTTGGGAAAATAAATTACAAAAAAAAAAAACGAATGGGTAAATCCACAAAGAACAGATTGCGCCCGCAAATAGCGCTGTGAATTGCGCCGCATTTGCGCCCGCAATTTGCCCCGCCTTAAGGTCCTATTCACAAAAGATTTTGCTCTAATGATATGCCGGGGCAAACACGCCCATAAAGTTTTGCGGCTGAGTGCAATTTGCCCTTGTCTGAGTAAGTGAGTGGAGCTGTTTCCAGTGTTCTCCATATTTCAGCACACACATTGGTCCCTAATGAAAACTGCAGAAATAAAAAAATAAAGCGAGTGAAAATAAAACGTCCCTCCCCACTTTTCAAACTCATGCTTTTGTCCCCCCCCCCCCCCAGCTTTTTTACAGTTTAAGAACTAACGGTAGGCTCAGCCTGTATTACAAATCATCAAGACACTGTGCGAAGATGGGACGGGAGCCCGCTCCCCCTCCTCCCTCCTCCCTCCGTGCTGCTCAAGGATGATTTATGGTTCCACGTTAAATCGACACAGAGCATACGGCGTAGGTTACGCGGCTGGCGCACCGTACAGTGCGCGTCGCTGCGTACCCTACGGCGTAACCTTACGACGTAGGCTCTGCGTCGATTTAACGCAGACCATTATTTAGGCATAATTAGGCTTAACTAGTGTGTGTGTATGTGACAGACGTGCATGGGACGATTGTGAAATACGGAATAAACTGTTTTATATGAATTCTAATTCCCAATTACGTAACAATTCCGTATTTCAAGGGACGGGTGGCAAGCCTACTCACCGCGGCTGCATCTCCAGCAGCAGCTGAGAGTCCTGACTGACGCTGAGCTTCACATACAGAGGGACACGATCAGCGCTATTTTATTATAAGTCTGATATAGCCTATGTTGTGATATGTGATGACATTATTAAGCTGTTAAACACACACATTCTAGATTTATATGTTTATATGGAATTGTTTGTAATAAAGCAGCCCCTTATAGGATGAATCCTGAGCTCCTGTTATTTTTATTTTTAAATCCGAGATAAGTCCACAACCTCACTTGATCTGACTGTCTACAGTCATGTCTGACTATAGATTTCACCCTTAATATAATTCAGTATCACACAGGCTTGAATGATATTGAAGAGAGAGAGAAACAGAGAGATGGGGAGTGAGGAGTTTGCGCGCAGTTTAATACACGCTTCTGAAAGACGGTATTTGCTCCACTATTTTTGCGTGTGGCAAATAGCGCTGGCCTTTGTGAATTAGACGGTTTTTGCAATGAGGCTTATTTGCATAGAAAGGGGGCAATTTTGCGCCGAATGTATGAATATTACCTAATTTACATGCATGCAAATGGCACAGGCGCACAATGCCACTATTTGCTTGGCAGCGCAGTTTGTGGTGCTATTCGCCCTTTGCGGGTGCTTTGTGAATTAGACGCTCTCTTTTTGTGTCATCTGCAGCGGTTTAGCGGCCGCAAAATCCTTTTGTGGATGTACCCCTAAGTATTTAATTGAAGTGTATTTTATTTGTGTTAGTTCTTTAATATTTTAGTTCTAAATTGGAAGATTATTGTGATCTTGACATATTATTAAAATTTTGCAGACACAGGCGGCAGGCCAGCAGGCCAATCCTAGACCGGCGCATCAGGAATACTCCCGGTTCTCCCTATGGCCAGTCCGGGCCTGGCGGCTGCTTACCGTAGTTGTGAGACCTGTTGCGGCTCAATATTGATCCATATATAAGGCACACCGGATTATAAGGCGCATGGTCAGCTTTTGAAAAAATTGAAGGCTTTTAGGTGCACCTTATAGTGCGGAAAATACGTAAACCTTCACCACCTCCAGTCCTCTGATGGACTGTCCTCATCCAAACAGGACTTTATGGACCTTCAGCTGCTGTTTGTCTCTGTGAGGACAGACATGATGTGAGCTAATTCTTCCTGGTTCCTCCACAGAGTGGACCAGCAGATCTCAGAGTCCCCCAGTGGTCCGTCTGTCCATCAGCATCAGACACAGCTGGACTCCGTCTTTCAGGTCTGTACATGAACAACAACTGCTGCTCCATCTGTTGTCCTGATGTCCATCTGCATGCTGGTCTCTGGAGACCAGTGGACTGTCAGTCTGTCCATCATGGACCTGATGTTTGTCTCCGTACTGATCTCTGGAGACCAGTGGACTGTCAGTCAGTCCAACATGGGTCTGATGTTTGTGTCCATGCTGGTCTCTGGAGACCAGTGGACTGTCAGTCTGTCCAACATGGGTCTGATGTTTGTCTCCATGCTGGTCTCTGGAGACCAGTGGACTGTCAGTCTGTCCATCATGGACCTGATGTTTGTCTCCATGCTGGTCTCTGGAGACCAGTGGACTGTCAGTCTGTCCATCATGGTCTGATGTTTGTCTCCATGCTGGTCTCTGGAGACCAGTGGACTGTCAGTCTGTCCAACATGGGTCTGATGTTTGTCTCCATGCTGGTCTCTGGAGACCAGTGGACTGTCAGTCTGTCCATCATGGACCTGATGTTTGTCTCTGTGGTTTCAGTCTGATTGTGTCCTTCATGTGGTCTTCTGTTCCAGCTGCTGGAGAACAACATTGTCCTGTTTGTGAAGGACGAGCTGAAGAAGATCCAGAGGGTTCTGAGTCCAGATTACCCAGAATCCCTAGAGCATGTGTTGCAGGGTGAGGATGAAGAGCAGAGGAGCAGCAGAGAGGCGTTTGTGAAGATCACAGTGAACTTCCTGAGGAGAATGAAGCAGGAGGAGCTGGCTGAGTGTCTGCAGAGCAGTAAGAGGATTTCTATGAACATTTAATCTGCTGGATAAATGACCCAGAATGCCTCAGGAGATGAACAACATTCACAGATCATTAAACCCACTGAAAGATGTTGTCCCAACGATGTTCTGGAATCAGATCTGCATTCTTGATCCACATGAAGGTTATTTTGACCGTTGACACCCAGTTAAACATTTCTGCAGACCAGTCGCCCCCACATGGTCCCAACACCCCCCTACAGTAGCACTGTCCTGTGGTGGCAAAAATTGTTGTTCAAAAATGAATGTCAGGACACCTCTGCTGTCTTTCTGAAGTTTTAATGGAAAGAGGAAAAACATTCAATGAATGGAGCCACACAGTCCAACTGGTCAGACGAACAGTCAGTCCTGAGTGAGCTGAAAATGTTTAAAGACATGTTATCTTATAGTTGGCAGGCTGGGAACTAGACAAAATATCGCCCATCACCCTGACAACCGTACTGTATCAAAGGCGCATGATCTCGCCAAGGAATGTTCACTTGAAACAGGATCTGTGATCAGAATTTATATGTTATACCTAAATTTCCCATTACAGTCCCTGTACAGGAAAGCAGTGGATCTCAATAAACATGTTTAGTCGAATAACACCACTAGATAACTGGAAGATTGTAGTCCTGGTTTTCCTCTTCCAGGAATCCTGCTGAACTCCAAATAGTCTTGACGGTTCTGCAGATTATTGGATCAGATCATCTTCTGGTTTTTTCAAATCCTAAACCTTCACCAATCCACTTCACATACACCACAACAATAACAAGAACACGACAACCCACAAACCAAAAACCCATCTGGGCGGTACTGCTAACATCCTGGTACTAGAAACTCCCGTCCGGAATGTTCAGAGGTGCTTTGGTGGTAAAAGTGAATCGATCAGTGTCGGTTTACATCCTGATTCTTTAGGAGAATTAATTTGAACTTTATAAAACACTAAGGGGTAAATCCACAAAGAACAGATTGCGCCCGCAAATAGCGCTGTGAATTGCGCTGCATTTGCGCCCGCAATTTGCCCCGCTTTAAGGTCCTATTCACAAAAGATTTTGCTCTAATGATATACCGGAGCAAACACGCCCATAAAGTTTTGCGGCTGAGTGCAATTTGCACTTGTCTGAGTGAGCGGAGCTGTTTCCAGTGTTCTCCATATTTCAGCACACAGATTGGTCCATAATGAAAACTGCAGAAATAAAAAATAAAGTCGAGCCACAGTGCCAGTGAATTTCACTGAGATCTGAGATCGAGATGTTGTGGATGAGGTGGAGGACAGGAAAACGACATTATTTGGTGGTCACAGTAAAAGTAGAAAAATAAATAATATAAAATAAAGCGAGTGAGTAGCAGAACGCCGTTGCTGCGCGGAACGCCGTGAGTGCCCCGGCGCAACAGGGGGGGGCATGTCCCCCCGTCTTTTCAAAATCATGTTTTTGTCCCCCCCACTTTTTACAGTTTAAAAACTAACGGTAGGATCAGCCATTAACTGCAAATCACACCCTGTGAGAAGGGCCCGGCAGACCCGCTTCACCCCCCGCTCCCCCTCCTCCTCTCCCGTCTCCCCTCAGAGCTGCTCAGGGCGGGTTTATGGTTCTGCGTCACCAACGCAGAGCCTACGGCGTAGGTGCGCGTCGCCGTGTACCCTACGCCGTAGGCTCTGCGTTGGTGACGCGGAACCCTAATTTAGGCTTACACCCGCACGTAAAGGTTTCACGCGCGTGTAAAACTCATTATATATATAAAAAAATCTGTGTCCCTTTAGGGAAGAAATGAGGGGCTCCGTGGAGCCCCTAAACGCTCTAGGAAGCCCCTCATTTGTTCTGTCCTAAAGCAGTGGAGGAGGTTCCCGGCGTGTCACCGCAGGTGCAGCAGCACCAGCAGAGTCCTGACTGACGCTTCAAACACAGAGGGACACGATCAGCGCTATTTTTATTATAAGTCTGATATATGTTGTGATATGTGATAAATCCTGACAAAAGGATTGCGCGGCTTTTGCGGCCGCTAAACCGGTGCAAATGAGACAAAAAGAGAGCGTCTAATTAAAGCTCCCGCAAAGGGCGAATTGCTCCACAAACTGCGCTGCCAAGCAAATAGTGGCAGTCTGCGCCGGTGCCATTTGCATGCATGCAAATTAGGTAATATTCATACATTCGGCGCAAAATCGCCCCCTTTCTATGCAAATAAGCCTCATTGCAAAAAGCGCCTAATTCAGAAAGGCCAGAGCTATTTGCCACACGCAAAAATAGTGGAGCAAATACCGCGTTTCAGAAGCGTGTATTAAACTGCGCGCAAACTCCTCACTCCCCGTCTGTCTCTGTTTCTCTCTCTCTCTCCAATGTCATTCAAGCCTGTGTGATACTGAATGATATTAAGGGTAAAATCTACATTCAGACATGACTGTAGACAGTCAGATCAAGTGGGGTTGTGGACTTATCGGATTTAAAAATAAAAGTAACAGGACGGAGTTCAGGATTCATCCATACATAAGGGGCTGCTTTATTACAAACAATTCCACCATATAAACATATAAATCTAGAATGTGTGTGTTTAACAGCTGACCTGTAGGTGTGTGTAGCAAAACAAAAAGAACATGAATTACCATTAGATCCTGATCTGATCCCGATCCGGTGTTAATGAAGTTACTGGTGCTGTGCCTTGTGCGTAAATGCGCACAGCCTCTTAACATTTGACATTTCATTAGCTTATGTCATACAGACACTGAGGTCTTTATGTGTGTGTGGAGATGATGGCTATGTTCTACCACACGATGGTGGCCAGTGCACTCTTTTTTTTAAACCTTATATGTTTATTTTAATATTATGAATGTGCTTTTATTGTCTGAATGGAAGTGTGGTTGATTTTTATGTTTATGTTTTGATGAGCTGCTGGACGATTGAATTTCCCTTTGGGGATGAATACAGTTCTATCTATCTATCTATCTAGCTACATGCGAAATACTAGAGAAGTACAAATACGTGAAAGTTGAGGCTGTTGTGCTCTCTGAAGTTTTCATTAGGGACCAATCTGTGTGCTGAATTACGGAGAACACTGGAAACAGCTCCACTCACCTACTCAGAAAAGGGCAAATTGCACTCAGGTGCAGAGATTTATGGGCGTGTTTGCGCCGGTATATCATTAGAGCAAAATCTTTTGTGAATAGGACCTTAAAGCAGGGCAAATTGCGGGCGCAAATGCAGCGCAATTCACAGCGCTTACGTGCGAAGAGCCCCGCTCCCCCTCCTCCCTCCTCCCTCAGTGCTGTTCAAGGCTGATTTATGGTTCCGCGTTAAATCGACGCAGAGCAACGCGCACCGTACAGTGCGCGTCGCCGCATCTTTCAGGCCCCTTTTGTGCGCAAGCAAGCTTTATAGATGAGGTCCCAGATCAGGATCTGACGGTAATTCATGTTCTGTGTTTTGCTACACACACCTACAGGTCAGCTGTTAAACACACACATTCTAGATTTATATGTTTATATGGTGGAATTGTTTGTAATAAAGCAGCCCCAGTTATGTATGGATGAATCCTGAACTCCGTCCTGTTACTTTTATTTTTAAATCCGATAAGTCCACAACCCCACTTGATCTGATTGTCTACAGTCATGTCTGAATGTAGATTTCACCCTTAATATCATTCAGTATCACACAGGCTTGAATCATATTGAAGAGAGAGAGAAAAAGAGCTGCAGAGGGAGTGAAGAGTGATTTTGCGCGCAGTTAATACATGCTTGGTATTTGCTCCACTATTTTTGCGTGTGGTAAATAGCTCTGGCCTTTCTGAATTAGGCGCTTTTTGCAATGAGGCTTATTTGCATAGAAAGGGGGCAATTTTGAGCCGAATTTATGAATATTACCTAATTTGCATGCATGCAAATGGCACCGGCGCAGACTGCCACTATTTGCTTGTCAGCGCAGTTTGTGGAGCAATTCGCCCTTTGCGGGTGCTTTGTGAATTAGACGCTCTCTTTTTGTCTCATTTGCACCGGTTTGGCGGCCGCAAAAGCCGCGCAATCCTTTTGTGGATTTGGCCCTAATTGTCTTTTTTTCCACTTTTATTAAGGTTTTATTGCTGCAAATTGTAAAAAGCGGCTGAAGTCTAAGCTGAAGAAGAAGTACCAGTGTGTGTTTGAGGGGATTGTTAAAGCAGGAAACCCAACCCTTCTGGAGCAGATCTACACGGAGCTCTACATCACAGAGGGAGGGACTGGAGACGTCAACGATGAACATGAAGTCAGACAGATTGAAGCAGTTTCCAGGAAACCAGACAGAGCAGAAACAACCATCAGACAGGAAGACATCTTTAAACTCCCACCTGGAAGAGATGAACCAATCAGAACAGTGATGACGAAGGGAGTGGCCGGCATCGGGAAAACAGTCCTAACACAGAAGTTCACTCTGGACTGGGCTGAAGGCAGAACCAACCAGGACATCCAGTTCCTACTTCCATTCACCTTCAGAGAGCTGAATGTGCTGAAAGAGAGAAAGTTCAGCTTGGTGGAACTAGTTCATCACTTCTTCAGTGAAACCAGAGAAATCTGCAGCTTTGAAGAGTTCCAGGTCGTGTTCATCTTTGACGGTCTGGATGAGAGTCGACTTCCTCTGGACTTCCACAATAATGAGGTCCTGACTGATGTTACAGAGTCCACCTCACTGGACGTGCTGCTGACAAACCTCATCAGGGGGAACCTGCTTCCTTCTGCTCGTCTCTGGATCACCACACGACCCGCAGCAGCCAATCAGATCCCTCCTGAGTGTGTCTCCATGGTGACGGAGGTCAGAGGGTTCTCTAACCCACAGAAGGAGGAATACTTCAGGAAGAGGTTCAGAGAAGAGCAGCAGACCAGCAGGATCATCTCCCACATCAAGACATCACGGAGCCTCCACATCATGTGCCACATCCCAGTCTTCTGCTGGATCACTGCTACGGTCCTGGAGAACGTCCTGGAGAACGTCCTGGAAACCAGAGAGGGGGGGGAGCTGCCCAAGACCCTGACTGAGATGTACATCCACTTCCTGGTGGTCCAGGCCAAACTGAAGAAGGTCAAGTATGACGGAGGCGCCGAGACGGATCCACACTGGAGTCCAGAGAGCAGGAAGATGATTAAGTCTCTGGGAAAACTGGCTTTTGAGCAGCTGCAGAAAGGAAACCTGATCTTCTATGAACCAGACCTGAGAGAGTGTGACATCAACGTCAGAGAGGCTTCAGTGTACTCAGGAGTGTTCACCCAGATCTTTAGAGAGGAGAGCAGCCTGTACCAGGACCAGGTCTTCTGCTTCATCCATCTGAGTGTCCAGGAGTTTCTGGCTGCTCTTCATGTCCATCAGACCTTCATCAAGTCTGGAGTCAACCTGCTGGAGGAACAAAGAAACACCTCCATGTGGTTTAAAAAAAGAGCAGAGACTGACCTCTATCAGACAGCTGTGGACAAGGCCTTACAGAGTCCAAACGGACATCTGGACTTGTTCCTGCGCTTCCTCCTGGGTCTTTCACTGGAGACCAATCAGACTCTCCTACGAGGTCTGATGACATCAAACCAAAGAAGATCACAGAACAATCAGGAAACCATCAAATACATCAAGAAGAAGATCAGTGAGGATCTGTCTGCAGAGAGAAGCATCAACCTGTTCCACTGTCTGAATGAACTGAACGATGGTTCTCTGGTGGAGGACGTCCAACGGTCCCTGAGGTCTGGACGTCTCTCCACAGATAAACTGTCTCCTGCTCAGTGGTCGGCTCTGGTCTTCATCTTACTGTCATCAGGAGATCTGGAGGTGTTTGACCTGAAGAAGTTCTCAGCTTCAGAGCAGGTTCTACGGAGGCTGCTGCCGGTGGTCAAAGCCTCCAAGAAAGCTGTGTAAGGACGAAAACAGACGCATCTGTTTTAGTTACAATCACATGTTGTGTTCTTGGAGGAAACCAGTTAAGTTCACTGTTCAACTAAGTTCAGTTTCATGTAGGACCAGTTCTCCTCAATGATTCATCTCAGGAAACTTTACATGCAGAGAAGACAAATGCAGCTATGATCATGACTGTAGTGCAGCAACACTTATTGATCAATAGTATAATTGATCAGTATTAATTTAAATTATATTATTCATACATTCATTGAATTAAATAATCAATGTTTGAACTACATGATATTTTCTCTTTAATCTCCTCTGCAGGTTGAGTGGATGTAACCTCTCAGGGAACATCTGTCCACTTCTGTCCTCAGTTCTCAGCTCTCAGTCCTCCAGTCTGACAGAACTGGACCTGAGTAACAACGACCTGCAGGATTCTGGACTGGAGCAGCTGTGTCCTGGACTGGAGAGTCCACACTGTCACCTGGAGTCACTCAGGTCAGAATCCACCAAGTGTTCAACTGTTGACCGTTAGAACTGTGGTTGATATTGAAGGATCGTTGATGTATTTCTGCTGATCCTCTGACTTTTCCTTCGGTGCCATCATCAGGTGAACACGAGGACAGAGTCAGCTTTAGTCTCAGAGCAGTTATCTCTGCATGTCTCTGCATGTGTGTTGTGTGTCTGCAGGCTGTCAGGCTGTCTGATCTCAGAGGAAGGAAGTTCTTCTCTGGTCTCAGCTCTGACCTCCAACCCCTCCCACCTGAGAGAGCTGGACCTGAGCTACAACCATCCAGGAGAGTCAGCAGGGAAGCTTCTGTCTAGACTGAAGGATCCCCGCTGGAGACTGGACACTCCCAGGTAGGACACTCTCAGGTAGGAAGACATCAGTGTGCTGGACTCTTCATGGTGTTGTGGACATCATCTTTGTGGCTCTCTGGTTTTGAACAGAGATCTATGAGCAGACGGAGCTGCTGCAGCTCATCTGGTGCTGCAGCAGAGCTGATAGATGCACTTCACAACTCTGAGCCGTTCTTGACCCAGTAAACATCCGAGAACCACAGCAGGGTGGTTTTCAGGCCCATCACAGCACAATAACAGCTGCACCTTCACTCATCCATGACACGGTCTCCTCTTGCTGCTGATTCAGCAGAGATGAAATCAGATGAAAAGAATGTGTTCAAACTGTGCTGGAAGGTGACGACCACAGGACAGGATTTCAGAGATGCTGCATTCAAGTGCATCTGTCCAAGTGTTGGACTGTTCCTTCATCTGTGTGTGAGAGCCATGTAATGTCCATGTTTGCTGAAAGAGACTGAGCTGGTCTGACCCCCCTCTTCCTTTCAGGGTGGAGCCTGCTGGGCAACGATTTCTTACACCAGGTCCGTGGAAGTGTAAGTGTGTTTTAATTTCATTCTCACATTCAACCATCTTCACACTGTCACTCATTCATGAGTCCATCAATGATCAATAATTGATCAATAATAACTGCAGTTGGGTTGTTTGTTTTCTCCATCAGATTCTTGTCACCTCACCATCGACACAAACACAGTAAACAACTACATCAAACTGTCTGACAACAACAGGAAGATGATTGGTGTGGATGAGGATCAGTCATATCCTGATCATCCAGACAGGTTTGATGTCTATCATCAGCTGCTGTGTAGAGAAGTTCTGACGGGTCGCTGTTACTGGGAGGTCCAGAGGAGAGGATATGTTTCCGTAGCAGTGAGTTACAGAAGAATCAGAAGGAAAGGAAGCTCTCGTGACTTTGTGTTTGGAAGGAACGATCATTCCTGGAGTCTGAACTGTTCTGGTGACGGTCTGTACCGTGTCTGGCACAATAACAGAGAAACATCTTCCTCCTCCTCTTCCTCACTCTCTTACAGACTAGCAGTGTCTGTGGACGTTCCTGCTGGAACTCTGTCCTTCTACAGCATCTCCTCTGACAGACTGATCCACCTCTACACCTTCAACACCACATTCACTGAACCTCTCTATCCTGGGTTCGGGTTTGGGTTCGGGTTCGGTTCTGGTTCTTCAGTGTCTCTGTTTTGAGTTCAGTCTCCAGAGTCTCCTCCTGTCAGAGAAACTGTCTCTGTTGGACAGATAGTTGAGTCTGTACATGTACTGTTTCCACCAGAACACCTGAATGGTGAAACTGTTCTGAATGATTCCTTGGAAACTTCTTCCTCTTCCGGTCCTCTAAAGGTGGAAGCTGCCGTTATTCCAGGATCCACATGTTGTTCTTCTGTTTGTTTCCAGTCAGAGCTTCACGGTGAACAGCAACATGTTGTTTCTCTGCAGCTCAGTTCAGCTCAGATCATTCAGTTCATGTCAGCTGCAGGTAGTTTGCTGCACATGTGACCAACTGTGATGTCAGAGAGGAATCACTGAGCTGCAATCAGCCCAGATGAAGTTACAACCTGCTGACAGATCTGAGCACAAGGTTGCTGTGCAGCCAGGGTTCATCGTGGTCTTTATTCACACCACTTCCTGTTCCAGCCATGACGTCACTACTGGACTGTCAGGTCTCTGTCATGGTAAAGTGTTTGTTTGTATGTGAGCTCTCACCAAGATGAATAAGAAGATCCCTCCATCATCTAGAATTGCTTCTTCATGTTCAGGGTCCCGGGGGTCGGCCTGGTTGATTTTAAATGTACTACGATGATTTTTATGTACATTTGTCAGTAGAAGGAGAAATCAACAACTAATGTGCTTCTACAGTTCCTAGACTGTAGTAGAACTGGACGACCCCTCCGTGACGTCACCTGTAACGTTGTTTTCAGCTCTCATTTTCTCACCTAATGATTCAGTGAGTCAAGAAAACTGTTTGGAAATAAGATGTTTTTATTGCAACCACAGATTTTATGCTCCATCGTCCACTCGATCACATTTGTACCAAATCTGTATTTCTGTAGATACCAAATATGATCAGCTGTTTTCCTCAATCAAAAGCTGTTTCAGCATCTACAGTGCAGACTGCAGCTCTGGGAGGTAGTTTTGAGGATTACTGTAAAATATTAAAGTGTTTATGATGTCATCACATGAGTGTTGGTTTGTCTTAAAGCCGCTTAAATAAATGTCATTCTGGTTGCTGCCATCTTGTCCGTACAAATCAACCATCAACATCGATGCCAACTACTGTCCATAGATGCAAAAGGGGAACAAGTCCTGGTGTCAGCCTCCGTACAACCTGACTGGAACATAGTTATGACCAAATAAATGTTGGAAACAGGCAGATCCAGACCTGCAGGTCCTCTTCTGCTGCTGACCACAACTGTAGGATGCCAGTCAGGCGCGTTTCCGTTAACTTGAGATTCGGGAGAAAACCCAGATATCCAAACAGAAATCCTGTAATGGAGACGGCACTAATGCAAAAACCTCCAGAATATCCAATAAACCTTTCTACGCTTCCAGGAGGTGGTTTTTCAGGCTAATAATCCAGTTCCGTATCAAAGTGTTTGTGGAAACATGTTTTCTACATTTTCAGCGCTGGATGTGACGTAGCCAGTGGATATACAGTCCTCAGCATCTAGTTTCAGGTGTTTTTGTCCTCAGTCATACAATGTAGTTGTGCTGTAACAGATAAATATTTTATAATTACATAAGGACTTTACCTCTGAATAATCATGCAGCATTTCATCTCTTTTATTTATTGTTGCCACAGAATTACTAAAATAACTGTTGTAAATTCAACATCAAAGGATTAGACATAAACAACCATAAATTAATTATAAGTCAGCTTGCCGATGACATGAAAATCTTTCTTAAAAACATATGACAAATTCCATTGACCTTAGAAACAGTTAAACTGTTCTCCCAAGCCTCAGGTCTGATCTGAATCTGGACAAGTGTGAACTCATGAGTATTCATAACTGTTCTGAGCTTTCACTGTATTATATCCCTGTTAAAAATAAGATGGAATTTGGGTAACCACATTTTCTGACACTAGTGAAAAAGAAAATATTCAAAATACGATTGATAAATGTAAAAGAAAACCTTAAATAACTGTCTGCAAAGGGACTTAAAGTTGTTTGATAGAACAATGTTAACCAAAATTTAATCATTATCCAGGTTAATCTATCCAGCATACTGTATTGCAATCCCACCAAGGATTATAAAAGAAATTAATAGAATACATTTTAATTTCATATGGAAAAATAATCATGACTATATAAAAAATGGAGACTTGGTGAAGAACTATCAGGACGGTGGCATAAAAGCAGTTGATTTTGAAATTATGAATGGAGTGTTAAAGATTACGTGGCTCCAATCCTTTCTGAAAAATGGTTATGAGATATGGTTTTCCTTACCCAATCTTATTTTCAACAAAGCTGGAGGTATTGAATTTCTATCAACATGTGATTTTGAAATATCCAAACCACCCATGAAACTGTCTAAATTTCACCAGCAGGTTTTACTACGATGGAAAATGATGTTCAAACATCTTCAGCCTCATAATGTCCCACTGTGGAACACTAGAGCTGAGTAGGAGGAGATCTATTTTCATGGAAGACTGGATGGTAAAACACATTTTATCAATTACACATCTAGTGGATGGGACGGGAGAAATACTTGTATTGGATGATTTAAATGCAAAATATAACACTAATTGCTCTATTGAGATCTACAAGAAAGTCACACAAAATATTCCAAAAGTCCTCCTTCATTCAATAAAGAACATGCTAATCATACTGTAATGGCAATCTAACAACAAAAAATGCCATGTGAGGGAACTTGAAGCCATTTCCAACTCATGCTGGTTCAAAGCTTCAAAAAACAACACCTACAAAAACAGGGTTCTGAATGAAAGATTAAGCGCAAGCTTGCATATTATCAAAAAGGACAATACATAAGATGTAAAGCAACTAATAACTGTGTATTTTGTGATGAATGTGAAACCACTGTTCATTTATATTTTAATGCATATATTCTAATACCCTTTGACAGCATAAACATGACTGGCTTCACCCAAAGGTTTTTGATCTGCAGGACTTCTCACGAAAAGCTATTATTTTTGGACTTTCAATGGACAATACCAATGATGACTTTCTTATTAATATCAATTCAATTCAATTCAATTCAATTTTATTTATATAGCGTCTAATACAACAGAGTTGTCTCTAGACGCTTTACAGAGACCCATACCCAGAACATGACCCCCGAGCAATTATTACATAAACAATGGCAGGTAAAAACTCCCCTAGTGGGAGAAAAACCTTAAGCCAAACAGTGGCAAGAAAAACTCCCCTTTAGGAGGAAGAAACCTTGAGCAGGACCAGGCTCATAAGGGGGGACCCTCCTGCCGAGGGCCAGACTGGTGGGTCAGGGACGGCAACAGCACAGCAGGCAGGTGGAAGCAGCAGCGGGATGACCAGGGGTGGGGACCGCAGGCCAGCACGCAGCTCCCGAAGCTCCGGCCCAATCAGCAAGTCCCAGGTTGGGGTGCAGGGTCAGGGAAAGGAAGGAAATATCAGAATTCTGGGTAAATTCCATATCCACAAGTCCAAGTATATGACAGTGAAACCTCGATTTTGTTTATTCCATAACAAATTCCTTCACTTTTCTAAAGCCCTTAAAGTCATTAAAGAAATGCAACACAACTTTTGACCATAATTGTTGAATATCATTTATTGGATAAGGCCTAGCCTCTTTTAACAGTAAATCATGGAGAGGTACCATGTGGAAGAGCTACTGAGCTTGTTGTAAAAGCCTCCTATCGTTTTACAGAAATTTGGGCCAAATCCATCCACGTGTAAAAGCTTAAAGAGAAACTGATGTTCCAGCAGGTCAGATTCCTTGTAGAAATCCAGGAAAAGAATGAAAGCTGTTTCCTCAACCCAGTTGCTGTACTCCAGTAGACCTGTACCAGTCTGATGTTACTGTGTTTACGTCTCTTGCTCATAAACCCAGACTGTGTTTCACTGATTCCATCCTGAAGACCATTCTTTAGTCTGTTGGTGTAAATATACGTCAATAGTTTGTAATCACAATTCAAGAGAGAAATGGGACGGTAGTTATCAGGATCTTCTCGTCTCTCCCTGGTTTTGGTATAAGAGTGATGATACCCTGTTTCATACTCTCTGGGAGTGAGTAGTGACTAATTATCTCTTTAAAGACTTGAAATAGGAAATCTCCAAGATATTCCCAGAAGTGTCTGTAGAAGTTAGCAGTTAGGCCGTCTGGGCCTGGACATTTATCAGTTTTCAGGCACGTGATTGCGTTGTCCAGCTCTTCCACAAGGATGTCTTCATCACAATGTTCCCTGAAATCTGGAGTGATTTGTGGCATGAAACGTTTGATCGGATCCAACATCTGATCACAGTCTTGGGCTGAGAAAGAGGAACGATAAAGGTTTGGATCAAATCGGCTGATTCCATTTGCAACTAAGTTTTGGTCCGTTCACTCACTGCCATCAATGATGAGGGATTTTAGACATTTTTTATCCTCGTCTTTTCTCCAGCCTGCAAAAGTATCAGAATTGTTCTCACCTTCCTCGATCCATTTGGCCCCAGAACTGATGAAGCAGCTTCAGCCTTTCCTTCATAAATGTTGTCTCATTTAGACTGAAGGGCTGAAAGGTTTTCTTTTTCACTATCTGTTAATGTTTGTGCCATACAAATTACATTTAATTGTTTAACTATGCTTTCTTCTTCTGAATTGTTGAATCTTTTAAGATTCCTGCTGAAAGATATAGAATAAATTTGTATTTTATATTTTGGGAATTCCCAATTATTACTGCAGGTTGTTATTGTTTCATCCTGCCAGATTTTTTTAATTAGCTCTTTTAGTTCATGACATTAGAGGTCATGTTTCAAAATGCTGGCATCAAATTTCCAGTAACCTCTGTGTTGCACATTTCCAGGAGTCGGTATAATAGATAAATGAATGCTACAAAGATCTGTAAGAGGTGTTGCAGAAACTTTACAATCTGATGTTTTTTCTGAGGATTTCCTTTGTTCCTAACCAGAAATCTATTCTAGATCTGCTTAATGCATCTGATTTATGCAGGAGAACTGCCTCTCATTAGGGTGTTTTTCTCTCCACAGGTCAAAAACTCCAAGACTGTTACAACAATCAACTAAAGTAAGGTTTGGATGGAGGTTTGCAGATCTACTAGGATGTCTATCATGGTCTTCGTCCATAACCAGGTTCCAAACACCGCCAATCAAGATGTGATTAGTGGAAAAGCTTTGTTTGAGTTGTTTGACCATTTCTTCTACGATTCTGAGGAGGTTTTTATTCTTGGACATGTTACAGTATCTATAAATGTTTCCCAAAATCATGAACGAGTCATCGATACATATTACAGAGATAATCCAACGGCCATCGTTGCTGTGTTTCGTTGATACTATCTTCCCCGGAAAATGATTCAACCAGATTGACCTGCTGACCGAGATGAACCATGTGACTAGATGATTCTGATTCTGATTCTGATTTGATGTTATCTTTTAAGCCCCTTACATTCAGCAACATGAACTTTAAAATTGGTTTTGAAAAACAGAAAAGGACAAATAAACTTAAGACAAAAACGTTAATAGTGATAAGCTTGTTAAACTGGAGGAAACAAAAGGCCCCTGAGAAATTCAAAATTGCCCTTTAGTATAAAATGAAAATAACATTCCTGCAATAATAATGTTTTGCTTTAATTTACTCCGTTCTTATAGTTTGACATAGGAGTAAAAGCGGCAAGAGTACATAAAAGAACAGTTAGAGCTAATGCAACTACAAGTTAGGAATTATCATTTTAAGTAAACATTCTTCTTGTAAGTTTTTGAACAGAAAATCATGAAGCACAATCAGGAAGACCAGTGTTGTCTCAGAGAGGGGCGAGGCTTTGATCACTCGCCCACCAATCACTGCAGCATGAGCTCTGTAGGAGGCCACCTCACCCTGAGAGCTGGCTTTTTCAATCTTTGGCTACAGTTCCTCTCTCGCCTGCTGTCTTCTTTGATGAAATCCCGGATAAAGCGAAGGCCGTGATCTTTGCACACAGTTCAGCTCTTTGTTGCCTTCCAACCGGCGTCACGATGGCGTCTCCTTGTGAGCTGTAGAATGACGTGGCGGCTTCTCCCCTCTTCCTTCCTGCCCACACGGTGAATTGTATCCACTACGTCCTCAATGTGGTGAAGAGATTCTTCGAGGCTCGACAGCCTCAGGTTCCATCTGCGCTTATATCGCTCTGCTTCCAAAAGTTTTTCTTTCAGGTAAATGTAAGCTTCATGAATAAATGTGCAGATGTTGGTTTGTTCATGAGTGTAATAGCAGCAGGAGCTAAATGGTTCTTAAAATGTTTAATGTTACAAATTCTAAATCTGCAGGGAAGCAGCTGAAACTCAAAATAAAAAGGGTTTCTGTCTTTAATCACATTAATGAAAAGCTGGAGACATATGACATATTCTTTTTACACTATTTATATTGTTAAATAATAAATACAATAATGTATTATTATTCAGAGTTCTGTAAAACAGTTGTTCAGAATTAAGTAATAATTTTAAAGAAAGGATTAAATAATATTAGCATGACAATATCAGTCACCTTGATTTCTGTTTGCACTTGAACTTCACATTAAAATTCGCCCATCCAGTCACGACTGTCATCGAGTCAGACTCACTCACGTTGTGCTGTTTTTTTAGGTGTCTTTTACTTTGAAAGACTAAACAGGATATGTGAATTGATGTCCAACTTTACACTGAGTGAAGTTACCACATATCACCGCTAGAGCGCAGAAGGAATCAATTTTGAAAACAGAAGAACGATGTTGAGCTGCTCTTGATGCTCATGACGCTCCAGACAGATGTTCAGGTGGTCCAGACAGATGTTCAGGTGATCCAGACAGATGTTCAGGTGAACCAGACAGATGTTCAGGTGATCCAGACAGATGTTCAGGTGATCCAGACAGATGTTCAGGTGAACCAGACAGATGTTCAGGTGGTCCAGACAGATGTTTGAGAACTAAAATAACTACTAAATAAATGTTATTGCTTATTTACATGAGAACATTGTACAATAAGATGTTGTGTATGATTCAGCACCATGGACAGCGCCTACGTCATTAAGGAGAGCAACTACAGTACGTCACCAATAAGAGCGATATAACCATCGAGAGCTTCAGCACCATGGAGAGCGACTAATGGCGCTTTTATACTAGAACCTACTCGACTCGCTTTGCCCGCACACACAGATCAGAAGTAGGAGGTTGGAGAAGCTGCTGGGATGTATTTGATTGTGTATCTAAATGGAGAAGACAACAACACTAAAGATGTAGAACCTGGAGGAGATGATAGATAAAGATGTAGAACCTGGAGGAGATGATAGATAAAGATGGAGAACCTGGAGGAGATGATAGATAAAGATGGAGGAGATGATAGATACAGATGTAGAACCTGGAGGAGATGATAGATACAGATGTAGAACCTGGAGGAGATGATAGATAAAGATGTAGAACCTGGAGGAGATGATAGATACAGATGTAGAACCTGGAGGAGATGATAGATAAAGATGGAGAACCTGGAGGAGATGATAGATAAAGATGGAGGAGATGATAGATAAAGATGTAGAACCTGGAGGAGATGATAGATAAAGATGTAGAACCTGGAGGAGATGATAGATAAAGATGTAGAACCTGGAGGAGATGATAGATAAAGATGTAGAACCTGGAGGAGATGATAGATAAAGATGTAGAACCTGGAGGAGATGATAGATACAGATGTAGAACCTGGAGGAGATGATAGATAAAGATGTAGAACCTGGAGGAGATGATAGATACAGATGTAGAACCTGGAGGAGATGATAGATAAAGATGGAGAACCTGGAGGAGATGATAGATAAAGATGGAGGAGATGATAGATACAGATGTAGAACCTGGAGGAGATGATAGATAAAGATGTAGAACCTGGAGGAGATGATAGATAAAGATGTAGAACCTGGAGGAGATGATAGATAAAGATGTAGAACATGGAGGAGATGATAGATAAAGATGTAGAACCTGGAGGAGATGATAGATAAAGATGTAGAACCTGGAGGAGATGATAGATAAAGATGGAGAACCTGGAGGAGATGATAGATACAGATGTAGAACCTGGAGGAGATGATAGATACAGATGGAGGAGATGATAGATAAAGATGTAGAACCTGGAGGAGATGATAGATAAAGATGGAGAACCTGGAGGAGATGATAGATAAAGATGGAGAACCTGGAGGAGATGATAGATAAAGATGGAGAACCTGGAGGAGATGATAGATAAAGATGGAGAACCTGGAGGAGATGATAGATAAAGATGGAGGAGATGATAGATAAAGATGGAGAACCTGGAGGAGATGATAGATAAAGATGGAGGAGATGGTAGATAAAGATGGAGAACCTGGAGGAGATGATAAATGTGCTGCTGGTCTGTGGCTTGTGCTTGTGTCGAGCGACTGAGAAGTGACAGAACTCCTGTAGATCTGGTGGTTCCTTATCTCCGTCTAGATCTTTTTAATTCTCTCCTCAGCCACCAGGTTTATGAACATCTGCACCTCTTTAGCTGATTCCCGCTTCCTGATTCAAACGTCTGATGGCCCCCCAACCAATCAGTGTCGTCTATTGTTATGACGTCAGATGCAGCCGACTCAGTCGCGCGAACCTCGGCAGAATAGATAGAAAGTATCTACTCGGCACGCCTCCACCCGCTTTGACCCCTAGTGGAAAAGCGTAAAACCGGAGCGTGGCGAGTCAAGTCGGGCTGAGTAGGTACTAGTGTAAAAGTACCATATGTAACCATTGCGAGCTTCAGCACCATGGAGAGATTCAGAACCATGGAGAGATTCAGCACCATGGAGAGATTCAGCACCATGGAGAGATTCAGAACCATGGAGAGATTCAGAACATGGAGAGATTCAGAACCATGGAGAGATTCAGAACCATGGAGAGATTCAGAACATGGAGAGATTCAGAACCATGGAGAGATTCAGCACCATGGAGAGATTCAGAACCATGGAGAGATTCAGAACATGGAGAGATTCAGAACCATGGAGAGATTCAGAACCATGGAGAGATTCAGAACCATGGAGAGATTCAGAACATGGAGAGATTCAGAACCATGGAGAGATTCAGCACCATGGAGAGATTCAGAACCATGGAGAGATTCAGAACATGGAGAGATTCAGAACCATGGAGAGATTCAGAACCATGGAGAGATTCAGAACATGGAGAGATTCAGAACCATGGAGAGATTCAGAACCATGGAGAGATTCAGAACCATGGAGAGATTCAGAACATGGAGAGATTCAGAACCATGGAGAGATTCAGAACCATGGAGAGATTCAGAACATGGAGAGATTCAGAACCATGGAGAGATTCAGCACCATGGAGAGATTCAGAACATGGAGAGATTCAGAACCATGGAGAGATTCAGAACCATGGAGAGATTCAGAACATGGAGAGATTCAGAACATGGAGAGATTCAGAACCATGGAGAGATTCAGAACATGGAGAGATTCAGAACCATGGAGAGATTCAGCACCATGGAGAGATTCAGAACCATGGAGAGATTCAGAACATGGAGAGATTCAGAACCATGGAGAGATTCAGAACCATGGAGAGATTCAGAACCATGGAGAGATTCAGAACATGGAGAGATTCAGAACCATGGAGAGATTCAGCACCATGGAGAGATTCAGAACCATGGAGAGATTCAGAACATGGAGAGATTCAGAACCATGGAGAGATTCAGAACCATGGAGAGATTCAGAACATGGAGAGATTCAGAACCATGGAGAGATTCAGAACCATGGAGAGATTCAGAACCATGGAGAGATTCAGAACATGGAGAGATTCAGAACCATGGAGAGATTCAGAACCATGGAGAGATTCAGAACATGGAGAGATTCAGAACCATGGAGAGATTCAGCACCATGGAGAGATTCAGAACATGGAGAGATTCAGAACCATGGAGAGATTCAGAACCATGGAGAGATTCAGAACATGGAGAGATTCAGAACATGGAGAGATTCAGAACCATGGAGAGATTCAGAACCATGGAGAGATTCAGAACATGGAGAGATTCAGAACATGGAGAGATTCAGAACCATGGAGAGATTCAGAACCATGGAGAGATTCAGAACATGGAGAGATTCAGAACATGGAGAGATTCAGAACCATGGAGAGATTCAGAACCATGGAGAGATTCAGAACATGGAGAGATTCAGAACCATGGAGAGATTCAGAACATGGAGAGATTCAGAACCATGGAGAGATTCAGAACCATGGAGAGATTCAGAACCATGGAGAGATTCAGAACATGGAGAGATTCAGAACCATGGAGAGATTCAGCACCATGGAGAGATTCAGAACCATGGAGAGATTCAGAACATGGAGAGATTCAGAACCATGGAGAGATTCAGAACCATGGAGAGATTCAGAACATGGAGAGATTCAGAACCATGGAGAGATTCAGAACCATGGAGAGATTCAGAACATGGAGAGATTCAGAACCATGGAGAGATTCAGAACCATGGAGAGATTCAGAACCATGGAGAGATTCAGAACATGGAGAGATTCAGAACCATGGAGAGATTCAGCACCATGGAGAGATTCAGAACCATGGAGAGATTCAGAACATGGAGAGATTCAGAACCATGGAGAGATTCAGAACCATGGAGAGATTCAGAACATGGAGAGATTCAGAACCATGGACAGCAACTTTGTCAGCATTAACAGAGACTACGTCATGAAGGAGAGCAACTACGTCACCAACAAGAGCGACTATGTCGCCATGGAGATGGACTATGTCACCAATCACACATGAAGTGTAACAAACCGAGAGAACATTAAAAACATGAGGTTACATGGTCACTAATAATAAAACAACACAGAGTCAAAGCAGTTCAGCACCACAGATGGCGACAGCATCATTTTGACACCAGCTTTAACTATTTCAGCTCAGTTTCTGTATCAGCAGCTTTAAAGTTCAGCAGAAGTGGCACAGCGGCCACATGTTCACCAACATGAAGCACTACAGGCCGACTCAGTCAGAAACATTAAGAGGAGGTTTTCATCACGCCGTCTGCAGCAGGACCAGACCTGCTGCTGCTTCCATTTCCATTTTTGTCCTACCCTTAGGCCCAATCCCAATTCTCCTTCACTCGCCCTTCTTTTCTCCACTCGCACTTCTTTTCTTCCCTAAGCCCTAAAAAAGAAGGGGGAGATTTTAGGGCACTTGAGATCTAGGGCACTTGGCCCAGGTGCCTGTCCCAATTCTCCCCCTACCCCTCGTTTTCATCCCTTCCCTGATCAGGAAGCTGAGAGCCAAAAGCTGTTTTAATTTCAGCTGTAGCGCTGTTAATATGGCACTTTATTAAGTTTTAATATTTTTTCAGGTATAATGGTAACCTTAAGATCCCCAACCGGGGCTCAGTTTATCCAAATAACGCCTGTTAAGAAATTTGACCCGATGTTTTCGGAGATGAGAAGAGCCGCCGGCTCCGGGGAGCAGCAGCAGCTGTTACCATGGTAACAGCAGCCTCAGCTCACAGCCCGAGAAGAGACGTGTCCGCCGGCTCAAGCTGCTCCGTCAGCCCCGGGAGAGACACTCTCTCCCGGGACGCAGCTCTGTTGAGAATCACGCCGGCTGAAATAAATCATTTAGGAATATGTTGGTTTAATAGATGAAATCTAACAGTTGTAGCTACGCCTGTTAAGAAATTTGCTCCGAAATTTAGAGATTTCTGTCTGCCGGGTCCGGAGCTTGGGTCCGCGTTAAATCGACGCAGAGCCTACGGCGTAGGTTGCGTAACCTCCGCCGTAGGCTCTGCGTTGGTGTAACGCGGAACCATAAATCCCTTTATTCTGGCGTGATCTTCCGCAACTTTATCTGAAAGTGTGTACATTACCCAGATAACAGCTGGATTACTTTGTGGTTTCTGAAGACTATTATATCAGAAACATCCAAAACAAATCTGACGAGTCACAGGATTATTTCTCTCTATTTCTCTGAGACCAGTCTGCCTGTTTGCCTTCGGTCGGGGAGTCAAATCGACGCAGAGCCTCTTTTTTTCATACCCCCTCGCTCGCCAAGTCAGCATCTGAAATCCCTCGATTTGAAGGGGCTATTCTCAGCCCCTAGCCCTCGTTATGCCCCCTCCCCCTAGGTGAAAAGAGGAATTGGGACACCACTACCTTCACGGGAACGCGCAAAAGTTAGGGTTAGGGAAGAAAAGGAGGGCGAGGGGGAGTATTGGGACGCACCCTTAATGTAAAAGGGAGGAAGGCTTGAAAATGTAGTCAATAATCTTTAAATGTGGGCACGTTTGTCCCATGTTTAAGGTTTGTGAACCAGAGAGAGGAGGAGGAAGTGGGAACTGGTTTAGTCTCTGACAGGACGAGCTCTTCAGGAACGAGGACTTTGACAGGACGGGACAGACTGTCTGCTTTAAACATGCTGTTGTTACAAACCATTTTAAACTTTTCAGCTCATCTTCAATGTCCTTTTAGTTTAGTTTAGTAGTTTAGTAGAGTTTTAGGCCAACAATGTTTTTGGGTTGCTGTTTTTATTCCTTTCTTTTCATGTAGTTTCACAAGAGCGTGCACTTTTATTACTTATTTTAATTCAGAAAGCTGCACTTCTTGATGGATATTTGTAAAGGAAATCTGGGACCTATTTTGTTTTGCAAATAAATGTCACTTTTATGTCCAGGATGTTACTGACATTGAAGACATAAGAGACATAATTAGACATAATTATAAAGTACTCATATAAATATTACTAATATAATAACATAATTTGAATTATTACATGTTTAAACTATTATATGAATGATATTCCAATATTTTAAATATGTATGTTTATTCTGTAAACTGAGTTTTAGTAGCCTAAACATTGATTGAACATAAATAGCTGGTGCGTGTGTGTTCATTGCTCCTAACTGTTTATTTTCATCAGAAAGTCCCTGGTTGTAGCTCTGCTGTAGAATCTCTGCTGATAATTATTCATAAGTTTGCAGTGTCAGAACCACATCTCTCATGTTTAGAACAAAGTTTAGAAACATGTGGAAACCAAACATCCATCCGTTCCACGGACTCACGAAAACAAAACAAAGCAAAAAAACAGGAAAAACTAAGAATTTCATACATTATCTTCATTTACATGTGCAAAAACTAGTAGGAAGAAGTGTAAACTTATTTAATCCTACCCCCATTCACTAATCATTTATTAACACGTATTTATAATAACTAACTATATTATAATTATACTCACGCACTTACCTATACAAACATACACATAGTTGAGTATTTCTATATATTTGTACACCCATTCCTATATAAATATTTATATAAATATACTTATTTACACCATACTATCTCTATATTAACTCCATCTGCTCTATATCTATATATATCTCCTTACACACGTTACACACATTTGTTTTTAAACTGATTAATGTTTGGACATTGTTTTAATTCTGAATTAATTCTGTTCCATAGTTTAACTCCACTGACTGATATAGAAAATCTTTTCATTGTTGTTCCTGTTCGACGAGTCCTAAAATTTAGAGTAGCCCTTAAATTATAACCTCCCCTCTCTGTCATAAAACATCTCCTGCAAGTGAGATGGTAATAAGTTGTTCCTAGCTTTATACATGAATTGTGCAGTTTGGAATTCCACTATGTCAAAAAATGTGATTATTTTAGAATTGAAGAACAATGAATTGGTGTGTACATGAAAACCAGCTTTATGAATTATCCTTATGGCTCTTTTCTGCAGAATGAATAGTGGTTGCAGTGAACTTTTATATGTATTTCCCCAAACCTCTAAACAGTAACTTAAATAAGGCAAAACCAGGGAACAAAACAGAGTGATTTATTATCCAGGAATTGCTTTGCTCTGGTCAGAACTGAGATGCCTCTAGATACTTTGTTGTAGATGTTTAATATGAGATTTCCAGCAAATCTTGTCATCTATAATTACCCCAAGAAATGTAGTTTGAGGCCCCTGCTTTGCCTGCACCGACTGGAGCGTTTGTGAAGCTGCAGACCTCAAAGAGCTTCCTGACACCGTGACATCTTACACCGACGTGAGAACGTGTGTGCAGAACAAGAAAGATGGTGGTCAGATGCATCACACCCCCTGCACTAAGGACCAGTGAGGAGGATGCAGTTTCCATTACCCCTAGATTACCTTTACATGTTTCCACACAAAACACAAAACTGATCCTGCACTTGAATGTGGAAGTTCAAGATGACGTGAAACACGTCACCGTCAGCAAAAGATTCCAGTTCCAGTGTAAATGACCCCAACGCACAGTACACAGTAGTTCATATGTGCTGTTTTTATATTGTTAATCTGCTTTTATTTTGTTATTTCCTTAACTTGAATGTGCTCTTATTTTGAAAGGAAAAAAAAAACCAGAAATCGATGAAAAGGGGTAAACAGTGCAGCCGCAACAAACATACAGAGCTCAATAAGATAAATGAGATAAAAGAAGTACGAAAGGGGAGAGTATAGCAGGAGTTATAGCTCCAGTCGAGAGGGAAACAAGGTTTTTATTTATTTGCCTCTAAAAGTTTTAAGTTTATTTGACTTGTGTTGTTTCCAACTTTTGGTGCTAACAGATTTTAAATTGAAGTTAAGAAAAGGCAAAATAAACAACTTAAGACCATCACTCCAGGCTTGGTTTAATCTCGACTGGGACGCTACATCCAGTTTCCACTGACAGGACTCGCCTGTCTGTGTGTCAGTAATGCAAACTATTATTTACCAGCTCAGAGCACAAGAGGACAGAAACGGTCCAGAAATGAATCTCCTCCAAAACTGCTCCATTCAAGGACACATGGGAGACAGCAGTGAGAGAATGCTACACATCATCACCCTCTAGTCTCTGTGTTGTTGGTCTCTTTTATTTTGAGTTTGAAGGAATGTGATGAGAGAGAGAGCAGGAGGGTTGATGTGTTGTCGAGGGGGTGTTTATTCTCTAAACTGAAGACCTCCCATCTGATGCAGGTGGAGATCTGGTGCTATGAAACGTAAACTATTATTCAGAAATGGAGTTTGGTTTCGCAGTAACAGGAAACAGAATACTTGTGGAGACGTGTAGGAATGTAAACCGGTAGGACCAAATTCTGCGTCAGTCTTCTGGCACACCACCTCTCAGGTGAGGCTCAATCTGAGGAGTCGCCGTGGCAACGGACATACCCACCGCACAAATTCCACAACGATCACGAAAGAGAGACTAAATCTGTCCGTCAGGAGTGTGAACTTACCGATCAAGCAGGAAATAATCAGAAATACGTTTGTCCGGAATGAACAGCCCAACTGAAGCAGAGAGAGGAAGAACATGAACAGAATCATCAGTTTTATGCTTTATGGTCTGTTTTTGTGCTCCTCGGTTTTCTCTAATGATGGTGAGTAAGCAGTTAACTATGATATTTTTTAAAAGACTAATATATAAAAATGTCTAATATCCAACAATTGTCAGTTTGGATATGTGCAATAGGCATTAGCACTTCACAAATCTGAGCATTATAGCACGTTAAAGAAGCAATGGGGCGATGTGTAATCTGCATCAGTACTTTACAAACTCTTGATTCAGATTCAGATTCAAGAAACTTGCACTTAGCACTTTAACTTTACGGTCACTTACTGGTTTATCAATTGCAACTTGTTTGATTGATTGTGTATCTAAACGGAGAAGACAACAACACTAAAGATGTAGAACCTGGAGGAGATGATAGATGTGCTGCTGGGTCTGTGGCTTGTGTTCCATATCAAGTTAAGAAATGAGAGAGAGAGAAGCTTCAAGAGGCAACGCTTTTTTTTAATTTTATTCGTCGGCGCTGAGGAGAAATCAGCTGGAGCCGCGAGCAGCTATGAAGTGACAGAGCTCCTGGTAGATCTGGTGGTTCCTTATCTCCGTCTAGATCTTTTTCATTCTCTCCTCAGCACCAGGTTTATGAACATCTGACCCTCAGAGTTGGATCATGAAACAGACTTTTGCTGCCATTGCCTGTTGAATAAAATGAGGAAGCTGCCAGTCGTTCTCGCGCTGACTCCCCGCTTCCTGATTCAAACGTCTGACGGCCCCCGACCAATCGGTGTATATGTGTGTGTGTGTGTGTATGTGTGTGTGTGTGTGTGTGTGTGTGTGTGTGTGTATATAATGCGTATATATTGCAAACCAACTGTTTTGGATGATAAAGCCCAGCTAGGAGGCTGCCTTGGGTATTGTGCAATACCAGCAAGAATGCATCGTCTCAAACTGACAACAGCGTTCTGTAACAGAACCTCTGTTGCTCGTGATTTTGCAAGTTCATTCTTCCAAGAACGACTAGCAAGAACGTACTCTCCAAGAACACAAGTCTATTCTTAGCGTTTTTTGTATTGAGAAAGGCCCAGTGTTTTGATCAGAAAAGCCTTCACGTTTTACTGATGTAGTGCTTAGTTTTCACCACAAGGTGGCGGTGAACACGTCAACATGGAGCTTGTTTGTCAGGAGGTTTGAATGTAGATTTGTTTCAGTTTGGTTGGAAAAAAGTCATCATACCTTTACAGGAAAAATACTAATCCTGTTCATAGCGTATTTATTTATTGACAACTCCAAATTGGACAAAAAAAATGGGATGGAAAATGCAAAGTAATAATAATTATAACTGTCAAGTTAAACAATTACAGTAAAGTTGCGTTAACAGATACAATTGTAGTTATTTCCCTTCAGAATTGATAATTAACTCTAACTGCCAGACTGCTGTCAAACTCCTCTTCAGAAAACCTAAGAGAGCAAAGTGTTAAAAATTAAAATATGGAAGGATTAAATCACTTTAGAGTCAGAAGGAGCTCGGCTCTTAAAGGTTTTATATGGAAGGAGAAAATGTCAACGTCAGCCATTACGGCCTGCAGAACTTTATTCAGATGCAGGTCCCGAGAGCCAGAACTGAACTGGGTAAAAAGGCGTTCAAGTTTTCTGCCCCCTCAACTTGGAATGATGCGCAGAAGGACTTGAAATTGGTTGAGCTTGTATCCTTGGGTAAATTTAAATCCATTTTAAAAGACAGAGAAATTAGCTCTCTCGGTTCTTGCGACTGCCCCGTTGTGTAAATTTTACCATTGTTTTACTATTGTTTCCCCAGAATGTGTGACTGACTGTCTGTGTTTGTATGTATGTATTGTTTTATTCTTTTTATGCTGCCATTTTGGCCAGGTCACTCTTGAAAAAGAGGTTTTAATCTCAATGAGTTTTTTACCTGGTTAAATAAAGGATATATATATATGTTTATTAATATTTAAAGGAATTCACCGAAGGGAAGATGGTAGATGAAATATGAAGTCTTCTGCTGATCATCACAACTCTGGCTGCAGTAATTCAGTAATGGAGGCTGTTCAAAGTTATTTTAGGACAAACATTCTGGTGTCTTCAGTCACCAGAGACGTCTGAACTCACCAGCCTGAAGAGAAGGATCTTAACAGAAATCAGTGATATTTTATGTTGAGTTCATGTTTGGTAGTCAGGACGATGTACTCGGACGTTCTGTTGTTGTTTGAATGTTTTGATCTGTTCATCTATGTTGGTGATGATGCTGTTTTAAGTTCTGGATCACATTAGTTCCTGTGTGGCTTGTTTTTACGTTACACATCTGGATATTCTGAATTGACAGTGAAAACATTTCACATGGAAGTCGTGTTTGTCTCACTGGCTGAGGGATAAATTATTTCTCTCAGGGATGGATGGAAACAAACGTAGAAAGAAAAACAGAATATTTGATTTTATCAGTTGGACAAATATTCGTTATGTTTACAACTGCATGATAACATTTTATGTAGGTAAAAGAAAACCTTCAATAAAGTTCATAATTATCATTTTTATTCTATCAGCTTTTTTATATGCAGATATTTAATGAAGACATAACATAACTGCATGTTCCTCAAAGTGGCTGAGTTTCCTGTGAATGTCTTCTTCTGAGTCTTCCTCTGATGTTTCTGCAGATACACAGGTCTCCTGTCAGGTCAACAAGACGTGTATCTTACCCTGCAGTTTCACAGCTCATGATGACGTTGTCATCCACTGGATTCAAGAGACTCCACCAGAGTCCCGGGTTCACTCCTACCATCACAAACAAGACCAACTGGGACAGCAGGACCAGAGGTTCAGAGGAAGAACATCTCTGTTTGAGGACAAGATCTCCAGAGGAAACGCTTCCCTGCTGCTGAGAGGAGTGAAGGTCCAGGACCAGGGCAGATATCTGTGTGACGTCAGCACCGTCACTGGAAACAAGGAGATCTTCATCAACCTGAATGTGAACGGTATGTGGAGAATAAAAACCTCAGCAGATTCAGATTCGAGTCCATTGCGTGTGTGTGTGTGTGTGTGTGTGTGTGTGTGTGTGTGTGTGTGTATGTGTATCTGTGTGTGTGTGTGTGTGTGTGTATGCATATGTGTGTGTATGTGTGAATGCACGAATGTATGAATATGTATATGTGTATGTGTGCGTGAGTGTGTATATGTCTATGTAGCTATGTGTATGTATGTGTGTGTGTGTGTGTGTGTGTGTGTGTGTGTGTGTGTGTGTGTGTGTGTGTGTGTGTGTGTGTGTGTGTGTGTGTGTAATAATCCTATCAAAGCTCCACCTGAAGTGTATCTGTAGTGGGGGAGGGGGGGGAGCAACCCCGCCACCCGCGAGACCAGAGGCCAACAAGGAAGAACCCACGCCACCAGCAACCCCACAGAGGGGAGAGGTAGGAGGGAGGCAACCCACCGGCAGCGACAACCCACCGGCATGGAGGCCCAAATCCTCCATGGCAGGACCCTTCCACACCGCATTCTCACCAACAAAGACACACAATCACGCACCGTTTCCCCCTCCCTGGGGGGGTCCAGCACCGCCAGAAGGCACCCCAGGCTGCGCGGCGAGCCCCGCCAGGCCCGGGTATCCCGACCCACCTATCCCAGGCCGGCGAGGGAACGCGGGTGATGTGGGCCCCCCTCCCAACCCTGGTGTTTAGTGCATGTGATTAATGCAATAAAAACATAGAGGGGGAGGTCAGGGACAATAACCCCCCCCCCTCCAGAACTAAGTATCCTTGTTAAATGTATTTATTAAGTGTTGAATGTGCAGTGTCTACCGTGCTGTTAAAACCGTGAGGCGGGGAGTGCCGGGCCACACGGGACAATGCCCCCCACGACCCGGACCCCCCGCCCTTTGCCTATGTGCGTATGAGTCGTGTAGGGGGGGAAGGAGGGGGAGTGGAGGCCGAAGCCAGGAGGCAGGACCAGCAGAGCCGGCCCTGGAAGGACGCCCATGCTTCCCCACCGGCCATCCAGTTGACGGGGGCCGGCCCTCTGAGCCGGGCCAGGGCCCCACCGTACCTCCACGGGCGCCCCCGGCGCCGCCGGAGCCCCCAGACGGAGGGGGAAACGGTCCAACATCCCCCCATTCATACTGACAACATAAGACATAGACACCTGGGAATGGTGCCATCCCACCGCCGCGGCCGCCCGTGCACCCCCCGGTCAGGGGAGGCCCGATCCCCGGACCCGGCCCCACCCCCCCCCGGGGCCACCCCGGCGGACACCCCAAAGGTCACAGAGTCCCCACAGATGCAGGGGCACACGGCCCCCGCCCAGCGACGGAGGACCAAGGCAGCAATGCCCCCCCCAGCGCAGACAGCCACCCCCCAGCCAAGCAGGGCTGGGCCCTTTGAGCGGGACCCCCATGCCCACAGCCCAGCCCCCCCCCAGGAACACCGGAGACGCCCTAGCCACAGCCCCCAGCGCGAGCACCCCCCCCTTGCCATGAGGTAACCCCCCCCATAGGCCCCCACCGGCCAGGGACAGGGCCCCACGGCCCCACCCACCGCCCCCCAGGGGCCACCAGAGGCCCGCGCCCCAGACCCCCCAAGCCGACTCCCAACCCCAAGGGCTACGAGATCACCACCCCCCCGCCCCCACTAGGTAATGAAGCCTATAATCGGGGACCAGAGAGAGTGCAGTTCAGCCGAATGTTGTTCAGTGGAGGCAGACATTATATTATATATATTATATATATATATAATACATAAACGGGACTTTTGTTTCCAATTCACTAAAAATTGTTTTCTTTGCGATACATAAGGCGGTGAGAACCAGGTGTAACCAGTTAGGTTCCATTTGAATATCTCCCAGGTGTCCTAATATACATTTATATATCATCTTTAGTTGTGTTTTAACTGATGTACGTTGATGTGGATTATTTACAAGATATTGTTTTATTTTAGCTGTAAAAGCAGTTTGGTAAACCATGGTTGTTTTTAACATAAATACATTTGACTGTAACTTTGAAAGAATGACCAGAGAAGTACGTTTTCAACTGAGAACAACTGCATATTTGTCCTCCAGCTCCAGTCCAGAACATCAACATTGAAAAGATACAAGATAAAATCACCTGCAGCTCAGAGGGGATCTATCCTGAACCTGGACTCACCTGGACCACCAATCCTCCATCCAGCGTGAACCTGCAGAACCCACCAACAGTCCAGCAGACTGAACAGCAGCTTTACAGCATCAGCAGCTCTCTGGTACCTTCAGACGGAGATCCTGACCTGGACTACATCTGCACCGTCAGCACTCCAGCACACAGCAGGAGATCCACTTTGCTTCGACCAGGTAGAAAATACATTTAAATGTTTATGTGGTGGCTCTCAGTGCCACGAAGATCTTGATGAGATGTTCATGTCGTCTACAAAAGCTTTTGTCCTTTACAACTGATGTTTAGTTTTCTTTTCAGTTTGAGGTGTTTTGGGTTTCCATCATTCCATGTCTTGTTTACTGTCATTTCAGCTGTTATAAGTGGATCAAACACTCAAAGAAAAATCTCCTGCTCAACTGCCAATTATCCAATAAAGTATCTCATCTGGACGTTTAACCACAAAGAGATCATCCTGACACAGAGGGGAGATAAAGGGTTCTACACACCTTCAGAGAGGTGGGAGCAGCACGTGATGACTGTATCAGAGACAGGAAGTCTCACTCTGAAGGATTTATCTTCAGACCAGACAGGAACATACAAATGTGAACTCAGGGATGAAGAGGAAACATACGTGAAATACACCTTTCTTCACATACCAAAAGGTAAGCCGGTTAAAAGTGTTAGAGTCAGAATGAAAATAAATTATTAAGAGTTTAGTTTCGGTAATGTCTAATGTTTAATTTGAATATTTAAAAGGAAAGAGTGTTGCTTGTTCTGATGGTAGGAACATCTGCATGACATCAGTCTGCTGCAGCAGTAAGTTGTCGGTGACGTAGATCGTCAGAGCAACAGTCTTTTACCGTGACGTCACACAACTGCATCCATCTCCTGCTATAGATGGAGACTTTTAATGTTGCTAAATTATTCTGAATTATTTGTTTTAGTAAATAGTTGAAACCTTCAAAGAACTCCTGTGTCACTGACTTTAGCTCAAGAACTGGTCATAAATCAATAAAACAGATTTAAGAAACTGCAGCTAGAAACAGTAACAGAGAGTTGTGAAGGTTCATGTGTGCTGTGATCTGTTGAGACTCGGGTTCAAATCACTGACGTCAAAAACACAAACTGTCATTTTAATTGTTGTGTTTTTCTGCTGCAGACTGGACTGGAGTTATTGCAGGAGTGGTGGTGGGTGTGCTGCTGCTGCTGGCCTTGGTTTCTGGAGTCGTTGGTTACAAATACAGGAAAAGGGTGAAAAGATACAGGACAATGAGGAAATCGAGGAGGAGGGGAAAAAAAAGAGATAAAGGTAAAGATATTGTTTCATGATGTGTTTGTGTAAATACGAAGGATGCAGGATGTTGAATATTTGAATATTTGCTAATATCTTATATGCCGGTACTTTGAATGAAGTTTTTCCAGACTGTTGATACTAGTACTGATATATGCAGCTAAACTTCTGCTGCGATACTTGATACTGACATTAAATCTGACGTAATAGAATTGAGACTCACCATGTCAGCTGTATTTATTTTTAAACTTAAAGAGCAGAAATAGTCCCCATTACTAATAATTAATTCCAAGTTAGTGGGCTTCCTCTGATTCACACAGTCTTGCAGTAACTTATTGAAAAAGATAATTTCAAAAACCTGGAGTCCATCTATGTTTTTACAGATTATAACTTGCAGGTAACGCCACGTCTGGAAACACCAACTGGGAATTGTGTTGTGAGGTTCAATGTAGTTCACAGATCTGTAAAACCCAACATCTGTAACAGCTGTAAAAGGCTGGTTGTCCAGAGCAATAAGTTCCAGATGTTTGTTAGTGATGTCGTTGGTCACGCTCGTACTTTCTTGCCTTTGTTAAAGGAGTGATGTGTAATGTGAAGACAGAATTAAATTCATATTCCAATCAAACGGGGGCAGTACAGCTGCACCAAGTGAGTTGATCTACCCTCATGAAAGAAACGAGGGAACGCTCGGCCCCTCCTCATCACTTCTGTTGTCAACTCAACGCCAGATACGTGAAACAAACTCAAAATCTGAGAATAAAAGCACAGAATCTGTAAATAATAAATTAAAATCTCTGATTTTGCTCAGTTAAACTTTTCTTTTCTCATCGTCATTTCTAAAACCATCTCTGTGTCTGAACTGTCTTCCTCAGTTGGTCTTTCTGTTTCTGTGGTTGCAATTCTGAAACGAGTCTAATCAGTGCCGTCAATCAACTGAGAGAAGACGGGACATCGTCAAGATCAATACATTTGGCATTGACTTAATCATACATGTGATTTCTGCGAGTGTGTATATACACTATAAGAGATGTCTGCTCCATGTTCAGTGTTTGAACACGATGACACCAAACAGCAGTCAGCACTTTTAACCCTTTAAACATTCAGACTGACTCATTAAAGATTGAAGACACTTCTGATGTTGATTACAGAACACACTTTTACAGTAATACGTCAATACAGTCATATTATACATTTTTCGAGTCAGTTTCATTAGTGTTTTCGTATTTATATTTTCAGAGGAGGTTCTGGTTCAGTTGGGCCTGGAGGAGCAGGACTCAAAAGAAGGGGTTCAACAGAGACTGATCTCAGCTATGAAGGAGCGCAGAGAAGTTCGGTGAGTCCAGATCTGATCAATAACACAGTCAGTTTGTGTAGATTAACAGTTTAGTTCCTTTCATATTGTTTTTTGTCATCAAAATGAGGACTTTTATAGTCAGATGTGTTTGTTTATTCTGGGTCAACTCAACTCAACCAGAGATTCATATTTCAAATACTTGTGTAGTAAAGGCCCCAAAGTCATGTGTGTGTGTGTGTGTGTGTGTGTGTGTGTGTGTGTGTGTGTGTGTGTGTGTGTGTGTGTGTGTGTGTGTGTGTGTGTGTGCGCCCTTCATTTGTCCGCCCCTTTAATCTGATTGGTTTATGAGTAAATCGTCCCCCACGTATGATTGGCTGAAAAAAGAAGGAATATATCTGGGTTGCAGATCCTTCCATGTTTAATAAAACGCACTTGTGGATTGAGGAACGTACGGGGAGTCTCAAAAGTCACACACAAATGCAGTGCAGCTCACAGATCACAAACCGTTTGTAAATCAGGTTATATTTGTGTGTGCATCAGAAATACATTTGTGTATCTTGTCCTATACACGTGTGAATTGTTCTGTGCATTTGGCAAATCATCTTATGCATTTGTGGATCTGTGTGTGCATTTGTGGATCAGTGTGTGCATTTGTGGATCAGTGTGTGTATTTGTGGATCGGTGTGTGCATTTGTGGATCGGTGTGTGCATTTGTGGATCAGTGTGTGCATTTGTGAATCGGTGTCCCAGCACGGTTCATCCAAGTGAGCGCCGGGGCCTTCGTTGGCTCCAACCTGGAGACTGTGTTGGGCTGATAAGGGGGAGCTGGAGTCGGGGAACACGTTGAAATGAGATGAGACGTCTGTCTGTTTTGTCATCAGTTTGTTTGTAACAGATTTTATTACAACTGACATCATATTTTCTCTCATCATAGATTCATTGATCGTAAACTCTCAAAGACTCACTATAAAGTTATTGCGTCCGCTCTGAAGTCTAAACCCTCCCATCTGACAGAAGTGGACCTGAGTAAGAGCAACCTGGAGGATTCAGGAGTGAAGATTCTGACTGATGGACTGGAGAGTCCAAACTGTAGACTGGAGACTCTCAGGTCAGTTCATGGAGAAGTTTCTACATTCTTCCAGTTGTAATCCTCCAAAGATGTAACAAAATAATTTCAATCACAAACATTTAAAAAAAAAAAATACATCAAAAATCTCTGATATTTAGTTTCTTTTGTAAATGTTAAAATTCATTTAAAACCCCTCAGAAGAATCACTTTATTTTATTTATTATGTTTTTGTTAGTTTTTAATTCCAACTTTTCTCAGGTTGTAAACATGAGGAGAAACCAGTTTAGATCAGACATGAAGATAAATCAGCTCAAATGTGATTTTCTGACAGACTTTTCTGGGCTTGTGTGAGATCTTCCATCAGTAGTTTCAACAGCTGGATCAGCTGGAACAGCTGGATCAGCTGGAACAGCTGGATTAGCTGGAACAGCTGGAACAGCTGGATCAGCTGGATCAGCTGGAACAGCTGGAACAGCTGGATAATCTGGATCAGCTGGAACAGCTGGAACAGCTGGATAATCTGGATCAGCGGGAACAGCTGGATTAGCTGGAACAGCTGGAACAACTGGATCAGCTGGAACAGCTGGATTAGCTGGAACAGCTGGATAATCTGGATCAGCGGGATCAGCTGGAACAGCTGGAACAGCTGGATTAGCTGGAACAGCTGGATTAGCTGGATCAGATGGATCAGCTGTTCCAGGTGATACAGCTGGATCAGCTGGATCAGCTGGAACAGCTGGAACAGCTGGAACAGTTGGAACAGTTGGATCAGCTGGATCAGCTGGAACAGCTGGATCAGCTGGATCAGCTGGAACAGCTGGATCAGCTGGATCATCTGGATCAGCTCCCCCCCCCCCCTCCTGAAACTCCAGAGAAGTTCATCCAGAGGTGGAAGCAGCTGTATGTGACCTTTACATGTCAGCTTCATGACAGCTCACCTGCTCCCTGATCACACATATCTTTGCTCCTTTCTGCTGTGTTTTCCTGTGTTTTCCTCCCCTGAGTTTCAGACAGGGAGGTGATGAAAACCAACACTCAGAGCTCAGTGTCTTCAGTCATTAATCACCAACATGTTTGACCAGATGAAAACCTGCGTTAGTAAATCACTGACTCTGGATGGAAAAGGACATGTTGAGACGATATCAATGAAATGTTGGTGTTTAAACTGTAAAACTGAACTAGAATATCCTGTTGATCTGATGACATTTAACTGATGAACACATTGATCTGACATTGATTATTATCTGGAGCTTTTGAGCAGAACTCAGTGTTGGATCAACGACTCTGAGCCGGTCTCAGCTGAGGGTTCATGTTCAACTGTTCAAGAGTGAAGAGGGAAAGCTGCTTAACAAAGGAAGTTTACAAGCACCATCATGACCTCCATGAGTTCTGATTCTAGTTCAGCTTCCGTCAGTCCAGATTCTGAAAGTCTGGCCGTGTTGAACTTGCTCCTTAGTCCACTCCTCTGATCGGGGGTTCAGTGGATTTTCAAGAAGGACGGGACAATTTTCATAAACTGCTCACGAAACATTAAAATTGATCAACATCCTTTCATTGATGACAAAGCAGACAGAATATGAGATGATGAACAAGTGAAGTAACATCCAGTCAGCGGCTGGTGAATGAACCTAAATGTTGTAACGTCTCCGTCAGAAACCACATGTCTTCTTGTCAGCTGGACTGATGTTAAAAACAACCATACCATAGATTTTTATTTTCTTGTTTCTTTATTCAGATTGAAGAGCTGCAGTCTGTCAGAGACCAGCTGTTCTTCTCTGGTCTCAGCTCTGAAGTCCAACCCCTCCCATCTGAAACATCTGGACCTGAGTTACAACGACCTGCAGGATTCAGGAGTGAAACATCTGTGTGGATTTCTGGAGAGTCCAGACTGCAGACTGGAGACTCTGAGGTCAGTTCACTGATTCAAACAAATACCAGTGAAGATCCATATCAACTTGAGAACAAAGTCAGTTCGCTTGAAGAAAAATAATGTCTAATAATTAATTGAACGCGTTTATTCTTTTATTCTTCATTCAGACTGGAGGGCTGTTGTTTGTCAGAGATCAGCTGTTCTTCTCTGGTCTCAGCTCTGAAGTCCAACCCCTCCCATCTGGAACATCTGAAACTTCTGGACCTGAGCTGGAACCAGAACCTGCAGGATTCAGGAGTGAAACATCTGTGTGGATTCCTGGAGAGTCCAGACTGCAGACTGGAGACTCTGAGGTCAGACATGTTTTACTTGTGTGTTCAGATGAATCTGGTGTGAAAGTTGTGTTGACACTAACCGGCAGACATCAGGCTGATCTCCTGCTGATCCACACTGACCATCTGACTGCTCTGAGTTCTTCTTCTCTGGTGTCTTTGTGCAGCTTGCAGTGCTGCGGTCTGTCAGAGATCAGCTGTTCTTCTCTGGTCTCAGCTCTGAAGTCCAACCGCTCCCACCTGAGAGAGCTGGACCTGAGATTCAACTACAAGCTGCAGGATTCAGGAGTGAAGCAGCTTTCTGATCTGGTGGAGAATACAGACTACAACCTGCGACCTATGACTCTCAGGTCAGTTTACTGACTGGGGCTTTTGGAATTTTGTTGGAGAGTTTGTTCACCTCAAACAGAGAAGACACCATCAGTTCAGATGAAGGTATTTCAGGTGATAATTGTGCACAGCTCCAAAGACATCACTCAGGGAGATGTCACTTCTGAGGTAAATCTTTTTAAACGTGCCACATTGTGTTTTTTCTGGCTCTTAATGTTTCAAAGTTATATATTCATCTTTTTTTTTTAAAGAAAAAAAGATTTTTTGGGCTCTAGTGGACATTTATTCAAGATGCAGACAGGAAGGGGGTAGAGAGAGAGAGTGTGGATGACATGCAGCAAAGGTGCGCAGGCCGGAATTGGAACCTACAACCACTGCAGGACTGTAGCCTCAGAATATGAGCCGCTGCTGAACCCACTGCACGCATTAGTCGATGTAACTCATCCAGAAATGATCAAAATCAACGGCGACATCGGAGAGATCGAGCATGGGAACTGCACGAAAAAAAGCCAACACAAGCGTGAGTTCGCGAGTTCGAGCCCAAAGATGCCCATGACGAGAACGTGTATTTAAGAGTAAAACAATTGAGATAGTAGAAATAAAAATTCATTCTACAAATAAACTTGCCTAAGCTATGTCCAATTTGGGACAGCTAGACTTGTATAGATTGTAAAATATTTTACTATTTGAGTTTGTAACAATGGAATAAGAGGAAGAAAGTCATAAAATCACTTATAAAAATACCATTCTAATGACATAATTACAATGACAACAATAGAAACAGCACAAATCACAATAAATACTGACTAATATTTATAAACTTCTATTTACTTATATAAATAAAAATGTACATGGTAAAATAAAACAGCAATAACAACAATAATTAAAGCTGCAAGCAGCGATGAACGGAAAATAGGGACTATCAGATATTGACCAATAAGAAGAAGGGGCGGGGCTAATTCAGGCCAATGAAGGTCAAGTACTTGATACCGAGTCCGATGACACCACCCACGAGTCTTTATGTCAAACCATTCAAAAGTTATGGCAGAGAAACGTTTTTTAGGGGGGCGCTGTTGAGCCATCTTGCCACGCCCATTTATGCAAACCATGAAATATCAAATTTATCGCCAGGCCTGGCTTGCATGTAAAATTTGGTGACTTTTGGGGAACTATCAAATATCTACCAATCAGATGAAGGGGGGGCCCGCTTTTTTGGCATCTAGCGTCGCCACGGTAACGCTTTTGACTGAAAAAAGTAATGGGCGTAGTCGCAGGATGGAGACGCACATTTATATGTATAACACACCTGGGTGCACGTTACGGTTCGGGCTCTGAAGCGGCCGAAGAAATGGCATAAATTTCGCCAAAATGACACGATTAATTCAAAATGGCCGACTTCCTGTTGGGTTTCGGCCATGGCGCCAAAGGACTTTTCTTTAAGTTGCGTCATGATACAGGTGTGTACCAATTTTTGTTCATGTACGTCAAACCGTATTGTGGGGCTTGAGGCACAAAGTTTTTTCTGTCTGAACCAATCAGATGAAGGGGGGGCGCGCTTTTTGGCATCTAGCGTCGCCACGGTAACGCTTTTGAAAGAGAAAAGTAATGCACCCAGTCGCAGGATGGAGACGCACATTTTGATGTATAACACACCTGGGTGCACGTTACGGTTCGGGATCTGAAGCGGCCGAAGAAATGGCATAAATTTCGCCAATATGTCACCATTAATTCAAAATGGCCGACTTCCTGTTCGGTTTCGACCATGGCGCCAAAGGACTTTTCTTTAAGTTGCGACATGATACAGGTGTATACCAATTTTCGTGCATGTACGTCAAACCGTATTGTGGGGCTTGAGGCACGAAGTTTTCTAGGGGGCGCTGTTGAGCCATTAGGCCACGCCCATTAATGCAAACCATTAAATATCACATTTTTCACCAGGCCTGCCTTGGTGCAAAATTTGGTAACTTTTGGGGCACGTTTAGGGGGAAAAAAGGCCCTCCTTTCATCGGAAGAAAAACGAGAAAAAAAAAATTCCTAGAGATACAATAGGGCAGGGGTAGGCAATTCCGGTCCTCGAGGGCCGGTGTCCTGCATGTCTTAGATGTTACCCTGCTTCAGCACACCGTGATAAAAGTACCTGTGTCATTAACAGAATTGTGCAGCCCTGGATGACAAGCTGATGACGATGATTAATTAGAATCAGGTGTGTTAAAGCAGGGAAACATCTAAAACATGCAGGACACCGGCCCTCGAGGACCGGAATTGCCTACCCCTGCAATAGGGCCAGGGTTGGCGCCAGGGCAAATATTCAGAGGGCGCACGAGGCTTATTAGGGCGGGCACCAAATCAGTCGTGTAGGACAGCATTTTAAGGAAAAAAGTGCATTCTCACTGCTTTCCTATTAATAATCTGTCTATAACATGTGGAGAAATCAAATCACTTAGGTGTAAATAATGCAAGGAAGCGCACATTTTACTTTGACTGAAAACGTTTTACTCGTAACACACAATGAGGTCACATACATGTTTTCAATATATCAAGTTGATCCGTTCATGTAGGGGGGGAAAGAGGGGGAGCGGAGGCCGAAGCCAGGAAGCAGGACCAGCAAAGCCGGCCCTGATAAGACACCCGCGTCCCCCCACCGGCCATCCAGTAGACGGGGGCCGGCCCTCCGAGCCGGGCCAGGGCCCCACCGTACCTCCACGGGCGCCCCCGGCGCCGCCGGAGCCCCCAGACGGAGGGGGAAACGGTCCAACATCCTCCCATTCATACTGACAACATAAGACATAGATACCTGGGAATGGTGCCACCCCGCCGCCGCGCTCGCCCGTGCACCCCCCGGTCAGGGGAGGCCCGCTCCCCGGACCCGGCCCCACCCCCCCCCGAGGCCACCCCGGCGGACACCCCAAGGGTCACGGAGTCCCCACATCCGCAGGGGCACTTGGCCCCCGCCCAGCGACGGAGGACCAAGGCAGCAATGCCCCCCCAGCGCAGACAGCCACCCCCCACCCAGGCAGGGCCGGGCCCTCCGGGTGGGACCCCCACGTCCACGGCCCAGCCCCCCCCAGGAGGCCGGAGACGCCCAAGCCACAGCCCCCCGCCCGAGCCCTCCCCAGCCACGCCCCCCACCGCCACGAGGCAACCCCCCCCATAGGCCCCCCAGGCCCCCACCGGCTAGGGACAGGGCCCCGCGGCCCCCCCAACCGCCCCCCAGGGGCCACCAGAGGCCCGCGCCCCAGACCCCCCAAGCCGACCCCCAACCCCAAGGGCTACGAGATCACCACCCCCCCGCCCCCACTAGGTAACGAAGCCAATAATCGGGGACCACAGAGAGTGCAATTCAGCCGAGTGTTGTTCAGTGGAGGCAGACATTATCTCACTACTAATATGATCTGATAAAAGATTCCTAAAATGGTTGATACATAAACTGGATTTTTGTTTCCAATTTACTAGAATGGTTTTCTTTGCGATACATAAGGCAGTGAGAACCCGGTGTGTCCAATTAGGATCTATTTGAGTGTCTCCCAGGTGACCTAATATACATACCGTGGGGCACACTGGGATTCTGTGGTTGATCCATGTGGATAAATCCTCACAAATCTCCTTCCAGGCCGGTGGGGGGACGCGGGCCGGTGGGGGGACGCGGTGTCTTATCAGGGCCGGCTTTGCTGGTCCTGCTTCCTGGCTTCGGCCTCCACTCCCCCTTTTTCCCCCCCTACACGATTCATACGCACATAGGCGAAGGGCGGGGGGTCCGGGTCGTGGGGGGCACCGTCCCGCGTGGCCCGGCACTCCCCGCCTCACGGTTTTAACAGCAAAATAGACACTGCACATTCAACACTTAATAAATACATTTGACAAGGACACGTAGTTCGGGAGGGGGGGGGGGGTCGGTGTCAATCGATACTTGGCCCTCCCCCCTCCCTGTTTTTATGGCATTAATCACATGCACTAAACACCAGGGGCGGGAGGGGGTCCCACATCACCCGCGTTCCCTCACCGGCCTGGGACAGGTGGGTCGGGTTACCCGGGCCTGGCGGGGCCCGCCGTGCAGCCTGGGGTGCCTTCTGGCGGTGCTGGACCCCCCCGGGGAGGGGGAAACGGTGCGTGATTGTGTGTCTGTGTCGGTGAGAATGCGGTATGGAAGGGTCCTGCCATGGAGGATTTGAGCCTCCATTGGCAGGACATCAAAACTTAATAATTTATGAATATTATATTATACAAAGATGGTTATTATTATTATTATTATTATTATTATTATTATTATTATCAGTATTATTATTATGTATAGTATATTATATTATTATTAGTATAGGTATCGGATAGGTGAATGGATGAATGAATGGGATGCCTGGGTCTGGGGCCCTCCGTTGTCGGGCCTGCACGGGTGTCGCCTTGTTGGGGGGTTCCCTCTCTCCGGGCCCGTCTCCGGTCCCCCCCGCTGCCTCTGCGGCGGGGCGCCCCTCTGGTCTTGGAGGGCCACTTTCGTGGGGGACGGGTGCGCCCCCTGCCGGGTGGGGGTCGTTGGCCTGAAGGGTGAGGGCCTCCTGGCCGCGTGTCCGGCCCGGACCGGGTGGCCGGGGATTGCCTGGGTCGCGGTCCGCCGCCGCGGGATCCCTGGCTGCTTCTTCCCGCGCCGTGGGGGCCCCGCCCGCGGGCCCCCTCGGCCGCCGCCGGGGGGGGGGGGGCCTCGCAGGCGGTGGGTTGCCTCCCTCCTACTTCTCCCCTCTGTGGGATTGCCGGTGGCCTGGGTTCCGGGCTCTTCCGTGTCGGCCTCTGGTCTCGCGGGTGGCGGGGTTGCTCCCCCCCCCCTCCCCCACTATAAAGAAAAAAAAAAAAAAAAAAAAAAAAAAGTTGATCCGTTCATGCCCCAACAGAGCGGGGGAACGGCAGGCAGCAGAGCCGGCAGTCAGAGGTGACAGCCGGCCTGCAGCGCCGGGGGGGGCGCCGGACGAGGCGCAAAGTGGGGTGCCGAGCGAGGCACAAAGTGGGGCGCAGGTTTTAGCGCAGAGCGAAGCGACCGGTGTACAGAGTGAGATGGCAGAGTCTAGAAGTCAGGCTCTGTTGAAGGGGCTGACTGGACAGACTGCCACCAGGATGGCTGAGTCTGTGTTGGATGGAGAGGAGGATAGTGTAATGGAGGAGGATTTGTTTAAACTTGCTGCAAAGAGGAAAACACCAGAATCCGCAGTTGACAGTGGAAATGTGACCAAAATGTCTAAAAAAGACTCACAGTGTTCCCCCTCTGAGTTAGAGGAAAACACACAGGACACACTCAGCTCACGTTCGCAATCTCTCTTTCGTTCGCAAACTCTCCTTCGCAATAGTTCGCTTTCGGGAAATGTGTTTACCGCCAAAGAAGAAAAGTGAGGGGGCACAGTGACTGAAGTAAGCGGGCACTGCCCCCTGGTGCCCGCCCATGGCGCCGACACTGAATAGGGCCTTCGCACAGTCAGTGCTCGGGCCCTAATAACCTAGATTTACAAGTGGCCAGAAGCGCCACGGTGTCCCCTATGTTTCATCCATTATTAACAGAAACATGCTCAAGTAATGTTAACAATCATGATAAAAAGGCCAAAACATTTGTAATATTGAATTTGATGACAGCAACAGAACCAGTCATGGTCCAGTCCTGCGTTCTCAACATACAGGATCTACATTATCTACATGGTTCACCAATAGAAATCAGAGTACTCACAACTATTTTATAGTACTTTGTTACCACATTCCTGATAGTAAACATAGTACTCTGTTGTCTGTCATTGAAAATTATAATCTAATCAAATAGATGATTAGGTATCTCACTCAGTCCTGCGTTTAATGTGGAAGCATCAACAATCCTGACAGATGTGTTTCTGAACTGTGGAGTTTCTGATGAAACATGAGGGAAGATCATGAAAACTCCAGGCAGAAAGAACCGAGCCGGGATTTGAACCAGGAACCTTCTTACTGTGATGATCCATTGTTCACCACCCACACAACTGTTGTGGAAAAAACACTCATCTGGATTTTATCTATGTTTTATTCTTTCTCCAGGTCGGAGCGCTGCAGTTTGTCAGAGATCAGATGTCGTCCTCTGGTCTCAGCTCTGGAGTCCGACCCCTCCGATCTGAAACTTCTGGACCTGAGTGGGAACGAGCTGCAGGATTCAGATGTGAAGCAGCTGTGTGGTTTTCTGCAGAGTCCAGACTGCAGACTGGAGACTCTGAGGTATGTTCTCTGACTGAGGTTGGAAAAGTTGTGACTCCTGCAGCTACAAACACCTGACCTGCACTGCACCTGAACCTTGAATGATTTGGCTGCACAACATGAGTTTGTATGGATGGATCCACTGGTGGAGCTGCAGAGCTGCAGAGCTGAAGTCACTACGTCTTTATTGGAGCAGCAGCATGATGTCATGAATATTGATGAAGATCTTTTTCACTGGTTCTGTTGGACTGTTGGAACCTGCATCCTGGTGCTTCAGCTCACATCTTTTATTCTTTATTCAGGTTGGAGAGCTGCAGGTTGTCAGAGATCAGCTGTTGTTCTCTGGTCTCAGCTCTGAAGTCCAACCCTTCCCACCTGAAACTTCTGGACCTGAGTGGGAACCAGAACCTGCAGAATTCAGGAGTGAAACATCTGTGTGGATTCCTGGAGAGTCCAGACTGCAGACTGGAGACTCTGAGGTCAGACATGTTTTAGTTGTGTGTTCAGATGAATCTGATGTGAAAGTTGTGTTGACACTAACCTGCAGACATCAGGATGATCTCCTGCTGATCCACACTGACCATCTGACTGCTCTGAGTTCTTCTTCTCTGCTTTAGTCCACTAACACATTGTTTCTTCTGAAAGTTCCTCTTCTGATTTATGACATAAGACTAAACATTTGAATGTTTCAGACAGGAACCAATGAAGAACCAGAGATGTGTCTCAACCTGGAATAAAACATCTTCAGAATCATTAGTTAACTTAACAGCTAATACGTTCAAAAATGTAATCCGGATGTTAATAAACTTAGAGAGTCTGACAGACAATAGTGGACAGACTGAATGTGTAGTCGTCCAATATATGAGTTACAGAGCTCATTTACTAAATAACTTCTTACTGTGGCTGAAATCAGTCAAACCAACGTTGGTCTCCTTTGACTACCATTAAATTTAATTTCAACAAATACAAGTTTACCAAATATAAAACTCTGAACATGGAAAAACATATTTTTCCGTGTTTTTAATATTATTCCTTAATATTTCTGTTCAGATAATTTCATCCAGGTGACATCAAGACGTAAGGTGCAACAAATAAGGTCTTTTCATTGGTTTCAGTGTGTAAAACTAAATATAAATACATGTGTGTTGAAGTAAGAAAGCTGAAATAAAGCTGCTGTCTAGACGATGAGTTTCCTTCATCAGCAAAGAAAACATCCAACAAGAACATCAGAAACTTTGTGTTGAAACTATGTCGTCACTCAATCAACTTTTTCAGAGAAAATCTCTTAAACAGACAAATATGTACAGATCGATGAAGAGATGTCACTTTAAAGCGACACTATGTAACTTTTCCACCTTAATATCATATTCCCAGAGTCATTGTGATGGTACATCAACTTCCAACAGGTTTAATGAACCTCTGTCATGATCTGAGGGGTCTGTATCGCCTTCACTGGCACTATGTAACTTTGAGGAGCATGGTAGGAACCCTGCCACACTAAAAAACTACAAATCTTTACGGCTTTGACTGCTTTACGGCATACGTCACTTCCCCCTCCTTCCCGATTTGCAGTCGAGACGAAAATGGGCGGGGCGTGGAGCGCAGCTCCGCAGAAGCTGTTGCTGCGTTGTGGCTGCAGCAGCTCCACACAACAGACGTGGGAAAAAGATCCTAATGGTTTAACTTTTCAACGGTTTCCTGCTCGGAGGCAAAACCACGCAGGCCAAGTATCTGAGATAACAAAGTAAAAGAGTGAAAGAGTCGTCGGCTCGCTTGGATCGCGGCTATAACGACCAAACCTTCCACACATTAAAGCCTGAATTATGGTTCTGCGTTAAATCGACGCAGACATACGGCGTAGGGTACGTGGCGACGCGTAACGTACGGTGCGTGTCGCCGCGTACCCTACGCTCCTACGTGCCTACCCTAAGAGGCTCCTACCTCGGAGCCTCTTCAACATAACCTAGCAGTCAAAAAAAAAGAGAAGTAAGAGGGATACAAAACATGTACTGTATGTTGTACTATTATACAAATTTATTGAAACACATGGCGAGTCAAACATTTACCAAAGCAGCTGCCAAACACTCCTAAACAAGGTAGTCGGAGACGGTGATTCTGCTGAACTGCGGCAGTAAATCCATTCTAAAGAGTGCAGCTCCGACGAGGAGCTCCACTCTTTAGAAGGGATTTCATATGGATCCAGACCGTTAATAATCATTATTTTCTCCATATACCGCTCCCTGGCTTCCTTGTTTAAGGTATCCCGGTAAATTCCAGTTCCTTTCCAGCAGTTTAACATCTTTTTTTTTGCGTTCCGTCTGTTCACTTGGTGAAAGAGATAAGCGACCCGTCTTCTCTCATTTATTCATCATTTATGGGGAAAAAATAACATTTAAGCAAGCTAAATTTTTACATCAAAACTCAGCTCCAATAAACTTTTACCTTCATTTAATATTTACATAGAAAGACAATATTTGTATTCAAATTCTATCAAAACTGTTTCTGACATAAAAAAAACTACATTAAAACCTGGAGCATCAATTAGTTTCCATATTTTGATGAGTATTTGGTTGTAGTTTCCCTGTAAGGGCTCAGATTTGTACGTTTTTGTACCATCATGCAGCTGTTTTTGATTAATCAAATTTCTTAATCAGACAAAAGGTTTCTGCACATGTTCCAGATCCATCACTGGAGAAGAGATGTCTTTCATGAATGCTGAATAAACACAGACGTCCTCCTGTCCTGAAACTCTTTCTCTGCTCACAAAGTCCTTCTAGGAATGAAAACTTTATCGTCCAAAACATAATTTACAAACAGACGTGTTATTGGGACAGAAACACGTGACATGAATGGACTTTACATGGTCTAGACTGTCGTCCTCATCACTGACTCTATTGAAATCAGCACAAACTCAGACTTTTCTGATCATCAAGTCAATAATACTGAAGAGAAATATATGCAGATTATTGATCACATGTGTGACATCAATATGAACATCAGCCTTCATAAAATCCATCACCTTGCTAATTCTCATCTGTATGGAGCAGTAAAATGATGAAGATGATGCTGAATTGTAATTTATCTGTAAAATGATGATGAAGAAAATGAGGAAACAAGCACACAGAAATGATGAATAAGTATTGATGAAATGATTGATTGATCAGAGTGACAGCTGACTGATCAGATGGAGCAGCAGGATGAAGAAGTCCTGCTTGTTATTCTGGTCCAGACCAGGGGCCTCATGTACTAAGAGTGCGTGGATTTCAACGTGAAACCGTGAGTGGAATTTACATGAACGCAAAAATTCAGATGAACAAAACTGTGCGTTCACCCAAATCCACGCAGGTTTCTCTGTACATCCCAATCAGCGTGGATTTGAGCGCACATGCGGGAGCACAACACTCCACCCCGTCTCCTCCCTCAAATATATGTATGAATATGATAATGAAGATAATTATCCATTAAAAACCGCTCATCCTAACAAGAAATGTGCAAAAACAGGTAAAACAAATAAAAATAAACATCGGCTCTGAGCTGGAATAAATAATTTATTTGGGGGCATTTCTTCCGATTTCAGCTGCTTTGCATTATGGTGTTCTTTGCTTTGCGTTCCATGAAGAGTTTTGGTTTTATTATGATCGTACGGGTTTGTGGATGTTTATGGGCAGCGTTAGTGCATCATTACACTCTGCTTTTCTTGTTTGTATTTTATGAACCGACACCAGAACTTAAATTGGTGGATGAAAAACGGCTCCTCGTTCTGCTTTATTTTTCACGCCTATTATATACTAACGGATTAAGACCAATGTACACGTTTATTGAGTCTTACACATTGTGGATGTCCGCGATCACCTCTCTCATAAGTATAACAATGTGAACAATATACATTTATATTTAAAACATGAAGCATCACAATCTGATTTCTCTGCTGCAGAAATAAAGACAACTTGTGCCAACGGGATTATCGAGGTGCAAACGTGAGAAATAAAGAGCAAAATTTATTTAACTCAGAGTGTTGCATCCGCAGAAGGAGAGACCGGTCTTAGTACCGGTGTCGTGCCAAAAAGTGATTGCCTGCCAGAATCTGATTTCTTCTGATTTGTGGCCGCGGGAGCGCGCACAGCAGCCCGTTGAGCGAGAGCGCTAAAACGTCAGATTTTCAGATTATGAAGCTCAAGAATGAGATCAAGTCATATTTAGGCAGAAACAACTTTTCATTAACTATATTTGGCCTTCAATCAATTTTTGGCAGGTAAAAAGACCCATTTTCAGGGGAGAAATCAGATTCTGGCAGGGAATCACTCTTTGGCACGACACTTGTCCATCACCGGAGAAACTCTTTCTGGTCCTGCAGTACCTGCAGCTGACTCGATATCAGACTCTGAAAGTTGCCTAAACATTCAATAAAAACTTTATTCATCATTGCTGAATCACATCAGTTCGCAACCAACCTTTCCGTGACATCTTAGTTTTATTTTAAAAGACAACTTTACAGAACCGTTTTTTTTTAACTGCAAAATGCATTTTAATATTTTTCTGTCCAGACACAGTTATGGGATGTTTTAGGATCTGGCTTTTATCTCCAGTAGTCATCCCATACGGTCGTCATGGTGACAGAGATGTCCGACCTGTAGCAGCTCCAGCTGAAAGCATCATGTTGGTCTGAACCGGAGCAGCTGGTCCAGTTCAGGACAGAGATCCAAGAGGATCCTCTTGGTTCCTGAACCAGCTGATGGTCCAGTCTTAGTCCTGGACCAGCAGGTCAGTCTGGTCCCTGAAGACTCGCTCCTGATCCTGCCATCAGCAGGTTCCTCTAACAGAACCAAGGCTGCCATCAGGATTTGCGGGTTCCATCGTTGAGCTCCTGCCTTTAGTTGTTTGTTCAGATCATGTGGTTGATTGTGAGATTGTTGCAGCTCCACTCTTGTGTAACTTATCTGGTGATATCTTGACTGTCGTGTCCTTCACGTGGTCGTGAACTTATTGTTGACGTTACGTTTCCTCATATTCTGAAGGACTGCAACTATCTACGTTCAAGTCATTCTTTGTACATCCGACTGTGAGCGTTGAAAGTGGCGAAAGGACGTTTTTTGTGCGCCGCACGTCTTGTACATCAGGCCCCAGGTTAGCTGCACACCAGAAATCTCCATGGTAACGAGTCCAGACCTGCTTCTGTGCAAACACGACGATCCTAACATTTGTACTGACTGAGATATTCAAACACAACATGTTAAAATAACAAGTTGTTTATCTGCTTGTTTAACACTTGAAACTAGTTTTACTGCATGAAGTATTAGACATCAGTTCTTCATGTTTTTGTGTCCGGCATTCAAACAAATGCTTCATTTTCTCTTCATACAAATGAATAAGTCAACATTTGTCCCAGAATTCCTCCTGACATGTTTGTTTGTGTGGAAACTTGAATCATTTGGCTGCACAACATGGGTTTGTATGGATGGATCCACTGGTGGAGCTGCAGAGCTGCAGAGCTGAAGTCACTACGTCTTTATTGGAGCAGCAGCATGATGTCATGAATATTGATGAAGATCTTTTTCACTGGTTCTGTTGGACTGTTGGAACCTGCACCCTGGTGGTTCAGCTCACATCTTTTATTCTTTATTCAGGTTGGAGAAATGCAGGTTGTCAGAGATCAGCAGTTCTTCTGTGGTCTCAGCTCTGAAGTCCAGCCCCTCCCATCTGAAACATCTGGACCTGAGCGGGAACAAGCTGCAGGATTCAGGAGTGAAACATCTGTGTGGATTTCTGGAGAGTCCAGACTGCAGACTGGAGACTCTGAGGTCAGACATGTTTTAGTTGTGTGTTCAGATGAATCTGATGTGAAAGTTGTGTTGACACTAACCTGCAGACATCAGGCTGATCTCCTGCTGATCCACACTGACCATCTGACTGCTCTGAGTTCTTCTTCTCTGCTTTAGTCCACTAACACTTTGTTTATTCTGAAAGTTCCATCTTATTTATGACATAAAACTAAACATTTGAATGTGTCAGACAGGAACAAATGAAGAACAAGAGATGTGTCTGAACCTGGAATAAAACATCTTCAGAAACATGAGTTAACTTAACAGCTAATATGTTCAAATATTTAATCCAGATGTTAATAAACTTAGAGAGTCTGACAGACAATAGTGGACAGACTGAATGTGTAGTCGTCCAATATATGAGTTATAGAGCTCATTTACTAAATAACTTCTTACTGTGGATGAAATCAGTCAAACCAACGTTGGCTTCTTTTGAATACCATTAAATTTCATCAAATAAAAGTTTACCAAATATGAAACTCTCAACCTGGAAAAACATATTTTCCGTGTTTTTAATATTATTCCTTAATATTTCTATTCAGATCATTTCATCCAGGTGACATCAAGACATAAGGTGATACAAATAAGGTATTTTCATTGGTTTCAGTGTGTAAAACTAAATATAATTAAAGCTGCAAGCAGCGATGGACGGGCCCTCGCACTCACGGCCACCGCCCCCATAAGCATATCAGAAATGACACCACCCACGACTTCCTATGTCAAACCATTCAAAAGTTATAGCAGAAAAAAGGGACAACCAATCAGAAGAAGGGGCGGGGCTAATTCAGGCCAATGAAGGTCAAGGACTCCATACAGAATCTGATGACACCACCCACGACTCTCTATGTCAAAACATTCAAATGTTATAGCAGGAAATAGGGACAACCAATCAGAAGAAGGGGCGGGGCTAATTTTCGCCAATTATGGTCAAGGACTCAATACCGAGTCCGATGACACCACCCACGACTCTTTATGTCAAACCTTTCAAAAGTTATGGGAGAGAAAGGTATTCTAGTGGGCGCTGTTGAGCCGTTAGGCAACGCCCATTAATGCAAACCATGAAATATCAAATGTATCGACAGGCCTGGCTTTTCTTTAAGTTGCGACATGATACAGGTGTGTACCAATTTTCGTTCATGTACGTCAAACCGTATTATGGGGCTTGAGGCGCAAAGTTTTTTCTGTCTGAACCAATCAGATGAAGGGTGGGCGCGCTTTTTGCCGTCTAGCGTCGCCACGGTAACGCTTTTGAAAGAGAAAAGTAATGCGTGGTGTCGGAGGATGGAGACGCACGTTTTGATGTATAACACACCTGGGTGCACGTTACGGTTCGGGCTGTATTAATGACCGAAGAAATGGCAGAAATTGCGCCAAAATTACACGATTAATTCAAAATGTTCAAAATGGCTGACTTCCTGTTCGGTTTCAGCCATGGCGCCAAGAGACTTTCCTTTAAGTTGCGACATGATACAGGTGTGTACCGATTTTTGTGCATGTACGTCAAAGCGTATTGTGGGACTTGAGGCACGAAGTTTTATCTGTATGGACCAATCAGATGAATTGGGGGCGCGCTTTTTGGCGTCTATCATCGCCACGGTAACGCTTTTGACTGAGAAAAGTTATGCACGTTATTGCAGGATGGAGACGCACATTTTGATGTATAACACACCTGGGTGCACGTTACGGTTCTGGCGAAGAAGCGGCTGAAGGAATGGCATAAATTGCGCCAAAATTACATGATTAATTCAAACTGGCCGACTTCCTGTTGGGTTTCGGCCATGGCGCCAGGAGACTTTTCTTTAAGTTGTGCTATGATACAGGTGTGTACCGATAAAGGAAGCAATGAAAACCTTAACAAACCATGGTTTACTATAGAACTTAGGAAATCCGCAAATTCAAAATTTAATGTCTATGAGTTTTGGTTCAAATATAAATCATTGGTATAGTATGCATAAATGGCTTTATGAGGGTGACACTTCCATTATAGATAAAATGTATTTCAAAATGGTTTTCAAAAATGAAAGGACACATGAGTCTATCTTTCTTGAAAAGTTAATTTAATTACTGATACTTATTAAAATATACATTTTGTTAAGGAAATCTATTAATTTTGAGATAAATAACGGTCGCCCCCAATTACTTTTTTAAGGTCGTTGCCCTATTAATGTAGGTTTAAAAACACTAAAATACCTTTGTTTTAAGTTTTCACATATATGCACACTACATTCCAAATGTTTGGAAAATGGCCAAATACATCTTTATTTTAAGTATTTTAAAAATAGGCCTCTCAAAGGCCTTATACATCATTGACCCACAATTGTGATTCAGGCTTAAAGCTCCCCTGCTACACGTCATTCAGGCAGCCAATCAGCACAGAGCCTCATTAACATAGCCCCCCCTCCCCTCAGAATCCCTCATAGACAAGGTTAGAAACGGTAAAAATAAAGACATGGCCCAGAGGCTGAATTTCTCATTTATGTAGAAAAAACATTCAAAAGCTTGTTTTTAAGACATTCAATGCCTGTTTAAAATATACATTAAATGCCATAATAGGTCACCTTTAAATAATTTTTAAGCAAATGAAGCAACGGTAAATTCTCGCCAAATACAGTAAATTCCAGTTGTCCCTGAACGCACCAGGAGGATAATCGGCTTTTTAGAATTCCGACCGGTCCCTGAATGCACCTCCTCCGCAGCGCGGCGCGGTCCCGACCAGATCTCGGCTGAAAGCCGATAATAATATAATAAAATTGCAAAGCTGCTGTGAAATAAGGTGTAATACATGCACTGTAGTTATTTTTTGTATAAAAATTGAATTTAAAAAGACGGGTTTGACTCAAAATCAGTGTGGTTTTATTTAAGTGGTCTCTGTCTCGGTAGAAGACAGACATGAAAGACATGGTAAAAAGCGAGCTGCATTACAGACATGCGCCGCCGAAATACATCGGTGAAAACTATTCCACAGGAATATTTCACCATAGATGTCTTAAAACGACTCTACAATTATGCACACAATAAAAAAATACTTACAGATTAGGTTGGGACTCATGTGAAAACACTGGAGGATTCATGTCGTGTGAGGAACGTCAATACGGTGCGCACGCAACAACGTACCCCCGCTCCCCCCCCCTCCTCCCTCCCCCTCGGCCTCCGCTCCGCTGCAGGACTGGCCGGCACACAGAGCCAGCTTGCTTTAAATCCAATGGATTTAAATAAATATTCATTACCAATCGTGCGTTTTACGCACCTTAATGCCAAAAATATATTTTCACATCACAGTAAACAATATTTTTACGAAGTTTACGAAGTTAATTGGACATGGCATGACAAAAATATGATTTAATTGTATATGAATACATTTTTGGAAAAAGAGAGTTACAAAGTTCCTCAAAAGCGATATGTACCAGCGTATGATTTTTTAGTCATGTCGAAATGTATCTAAATCTGACATTTTATTGTCTTAAGACCAAGCCTATGATTTTAAATTATTATTTTACCAAAAAATTCAGAGTGACGTAAAATGGCAGTTCCCTTCAAGTTATGACCACGATACTCAACACAGTTAATAAGGACGCTTATGACAATAATATGTGTCGATTTCATTGTGATTGGATGAATGAAACAGCAATGACAGCACATAATTTGATGAAAAATGTATACCTGACCAAAAGGTGGCGCTATGGATTTCAATCCAAGATTGTCATATCCACTTGTTCAGAATGGAAGCCTGATTACATGTATTGATTTTGGGTCAATTTGGACCAAGTATGTTTAAGTTACAACAACTTTTATGTTCATGGCGAGACACAGAAATTTGACCACCTCTAACGGCCACGCCCTTCGATAAGAACGTACAGTTTTCTCTGTCAGTCATCGTCAATGTCTTACCTATTATCTGACCAACTTTGAGATCATTAATCTCATCTCGCTTGGAGCACAGATGCATACTAGAAGACATGACAATTCCTGGTGCCAACAGGTGGCGCTACAACCGATCCTGAATATTCCACCATGGATGTCTTCAGGCTCAGCCTACAATCATGCACATACGTTTTCAACCACATCAAATCATGTATTGCTGAATTACAGCCAATTGATGTTTGATGGCGAGGCTTAAAAATGACCTCAAACTTCGCCGAATCACTACGGTCAAGCCCTCTGCTAAAAACTTAAAAGCTTCGCAATTTAGCGTCGGCCATGTGTTTAGATTGTACAAACCAAGTTGTGAGCCAATCTGATAAAATCTCTAGGAGGAGTTCGTTAAAGTACGAGGCCTAGAAATGATCAGAATTCATCAAAAATGACATTTTCTATTCAAAATGCCGGATTTCCTGTGTAACTTAGAGCATGGGTCCAAGAGACTTTTTTGTAGGGCTTTGTCTGATATAATAGACACATAAAGGTCATTGCTGTAAGTCAAACCATATTATGGGGCTCGTCGAAAAACATAAAATAGGTGGCGCTATAGAGCCCATTCTTGTGGACCCATGCCTGTCGCCCATAAAATACGTAATTTTACGCGACTCTGGAAGCGTGTGCAAAATTTGGTGAGTTTTCGAGCATTTTAAGGCCTCCAAAAAGGCAATTTATTTACGGCGAGAATAATAATAATAATAATAATAATTAAAGCTGCAAGCAGCGATGAACGGGCCCTCGCACTCACGGCCACCGCCCCCCATAAGCATATCAAAAATGACACCACCCACGACTTCCTATGTCAAACCATTCAAAAGTTATAGCAGAAAAAAGGGACAACCAATCAGAAGAAGGGGCGGGGCTAATTCAGGCCAATGAAGGTGAAGGACTCCATACAGAATGTGATGACACCACCCACGACTCTCTATGTCAAACCATTCAAAAGTTATAGCAGAAAATCGGGACAACCAATCAGAAGAAGGGGCGGGGCTAATTTTCACCAATTATGGTCAAGGACTCAATACCGAGTCCCATGATACCACCCACGACTCTTTATGTCAAACCATTCAAAGGTTATGGCTTGCCCATAGGAAAACAACACCAACCGCAGCTGAGTTTGTGTGCAGTTTCCCATTGAAACAATATCTCACACTACTGAGGTTAGATGAAAAACATTAATTAGATGAAGTTGGTAATTAAAGGAGCTTGAGGCAGGATTGAGGCAGGATTTATGAAAAAAATGTGTATACGTTTTAAGTTTTCTAGTAATAATGTCAGATGAAGCGTTCCAAACCAAAAAGAATGTTTCCTCTAGTGTATCTCTCCGTTGCCTTGAACAGGCTGTGTGCTGCAAAATGTGCTGCAATTGTGCCCGGAATTTCCCGCGCTGTCCTGCGGATGTGACGTCACATGACGCTGCATGCACGTTCTCCCCGTTCTCCCGTGCCGGCTTCGCTGTTGGCTGCAGTACCCCCAACGTCCGTCGTGGCGAAGGGTGGCGCTAGAGAGTCTCATTTCTTAAAAGGAGCCTCAAGCTCCTTTAAAGATTACAATATTTAGATATCACTCATCACACCAGTAAACAGAAGAAACCACAATGGTCAATTCTCGCCAAATTGAGTAAATTCCAATTGTCCCTGAACGCACCAGTGGATGAAAGATGCAGTGGATGAAGAAATAATCATCAGTTTCCGAATTCCGACGGTGTATATTTTTATTTGCACCTTTTGCTATAAAAAAAAACAAAAAACAGTCAATGAAAAATGGATAGGAATAGTAAGCCAAGAGGACTTATAATATTACAAAGTTCACTCTCACTCTCAAATAAATAAATAAATATATATAAATAAATACGACAACACACCCCTCTCCCCTTCAAATAAATTCAAATGAACAATCAAACTTTTTTCTTTATACAATTAATTAATTTATACATTTATCAATATTCCATACCATGTCTTTGTAAAAGAGCATAATACAAAGTCTTTCAGCATAAAAGTGCGTATTTTTAATGTGTGACAGCGTCCTGTGTCATAACTAAATCTCTGCCAGCCTCTCCAAGATGGCCGTCGGTACCTTATCCAAGATGGCGGCCGCGCTGAACGTCAGCTCCAATGCCCCGCCCCCCCGCGGGAGATGCGCGCGCATAACAAGCCCCCCCCACCCCCCCACCCACCACCCCCCACCCCTCCCTCCGTCCCCCGCGGGAGCTGCACCCCTCCTTTCTCTACTCTCCTCTGGCTGTCACCCGCTGCAGGCAGTCAGTCAGAGTTAAGAATCCAGTGAATTTAACATAAATATTAATAGAAAATCACCGGTCCCACTCAGGCTTATGAAATTCACAAGATATTTTCTCATTATAGTAAACAACATATCTACGTAGTCGGATGTTAATTTTGACATTTTGTGACAAAGACATAGCTTTTTATGTTATTAGTTCATTTTTTTAATTTTTAGAGTGACGGAGTTGTTCGAAAATAATATGTTCCAGTGTATGATTTTTTAGTCCTGTTGTAAGCTATCTGAAACTGCCATTTAATTTTCCTTACACAAAATCTCTGATTTTTAATTAATATTTTACCAGAAATACAGAGTGACATAAAAATGCCAATTCCTTTCAAATTACGACCACGATACGCGACACGGTCAACAAGGAACCTACTGCCAATCAAATGTGTCGATTGGATTAAGATTGGATGAACGAAACAGCAATTATAGCACATAATTTGATGAAAAATGTATACCTGACCAAAAGGTGGCGCTATGGAGTTCATCCAAGATTGTCATATCCACTTGTTCAGAATTCAAGCCCGATTAAATGTATTGAATTTGGGTTCATTCTGACCAATTATGTTTAAGTTACAACAACTTTTATGTTCATGGCGAGACCCCGAAATTTGACAACCTCTGACAGCGACGCCCTTTGACACAAACGTACAGTTTTCTCTGTCAGTCATCGTCAATGCCTTACCTATTATCTCACCAACTTTTGAGATCAAGAAACTGATCTAGTTTGGAGCACAGATGCAAACTAGAAGACATGACAATTCCTGGTGCCAACAGGTGGCGCTACAACCGATCCTGAATATTCCACCATAGATGTCTTCAGGCTCAGCCTACAATCATGCACATACGTTTTCGACCACATCAAATCATGTATTGCTGAATTACAGCCAATTGATGTTTGATGGCGAAGCTTAAAAATTACCTCAAACTTCGCCGGATCACTACGGTCACGCCCTCTGGCAGAAACTTAAAAGCTTCGCAATTTAGCGTCGGCCATGTGTCTAGATTGTACAAACCAAGTTGTGAGCCAATTCGATAAAATCTCTAGGAGGAGTTCGTTAAAGTACGAGGCCTAGAAATGATCAGAATTCATGAAAAATGACATTTTCTGTTCAAAATGCCGGACTTCCTGTGTAACTTAGACCATGGGTCCAAAAGACTTTTTTGTAGCTCTTTGTCTAATATAATACTCACATAAAGGTCATTGCTGTAAGTCAAACCATATTGTGGGGCTCGTCAAAAAACATAAAATAGGTGGCGCTATAGAGCCCATTCTTGTGGACCCATGCCTGTCGCCCATAAAATACGTAATTTTACGCGACTCTGGAAGCGTGTGCAAAATTTGGTGAGTTTTCGAGCATTTTAAGGCCTCCAAAAAGGCAATTTATTTACGGCGAGAATAATAATAATAATAATAATTAAAGCTGCAAGCAGCGATGAACGGGCCCTCGCACTCACGGCCACCGCCCCCCATAAGCATATCAAAAATGACACCACCCACGACTTCCTATGTCAAACCATTCAAAAGTTATAGCAGAAAAAGGTACAACCAATCAGAAGAAGGGGCGGGGCTAATTCAGGCCAATGAAGGTGAAGGACTCCATACAGAATGTGATGACACCACCCACGACTCTCTATGTCAAACCATTCAAAAGTTATAGCAGAAAATCGGGACAACCAATCAGAAGAAGGGGCGGGGCTAATTTTCACCAATTATGGTCAAGGACTCAATACCGAGTCCCATGATACCACCCACGACTCTTTATGTCAAACCATTCAAAAGTTATGGCAGAGAAAAGTATTCTAGTGGGCGCTGTTGAGCCGTTAGGCCACGCCCATTAATGCAAACCATGAAATATCAAATTTATCACCAGGCCTGGCTTGCCCATAGGAAAAACAACACCAACCGCCGCTGAGTTTGTGTGCCGTTTCCCATTGAAACAATATCTCACACTACTGAGGTTAGATGAAAAACATTAATTAGATGAAGTTGGTAATTAAAGGAGCTTGAGGCAGGATTGAGGCAGGATTTATGAAAAAAATGTGTATACGTTTTAAGTTTTCTAGTAATAATGTCAGATGAAGCGTTCCAAACCAAAAAGAATGTTTCCTCTAGTGTATCTCTCCGTTGCCTTGAACAGGCTGTGTGCTGCAAAATGTGCTGCAATTGTGCCCGGAATTTCCCGCGCTGTCCTGCGGATGTGACGTCACATGACGCTGCAAGCGCGTTCTCCCCGTTCTCCCGTGCCGGCTTCACTGTTGGTTGCAGTACCCCCAACGTCCGTCGTGGCGAAGGGTGGCGCTAGAGAGTCTCATTTCTTAAAAGGAGCCTCAAGCTCCTTTAAAGATTACAATATTTAGATATCACTCATCACACCAGTAAACAGGAGAAACCACAATGGTCAATTCTCGCCAAATTGAGTAAATTCCAATTGTCCCTGAACGCACCAGTGGATGAAAGATGCAGTGGATGAAGAAATAATCATCAGTTTCCGAATTCCGACGGTGTATATTTTTATTTGCACCTTTTGCTATAAAAGAAAAACAAAAAACAGTCAATGAAAAATGGATAGGAATAGTAAGCCAAGAGGATTTATAATATTACAAAGTTCACTCTCACTCTCAAATAAATAAATAAATATATATAAATAAATACAACAACACACCCCTCTCCCCTTCAAATAAATTCAAATGAACAATCAAACTTGTTTCTTTATACAATTAATTAATTTATACATTTATCAATATTCCATACCATGTCTTTGTAAAAGAGCATAATACAAAGTCTTTCAGCATAAAAGTGAGTATTTTTAATGTGTGACAGCGTCCTGTTTCATAACTAAATCTCTGCCAGCCTCTCCAAGATGGCCGTCGGTACCTTAACCAAGATGGCGGCCGCGCTGAACGTCAGCTCCAATGCCCCGCCTCCCCGCGGGAGATGCGCGCGCATAACAAGCCCCCCCCCACCCCCCCACCCACCACCCCTCCCTCCGTCCCCCGCGGGAGCACCCCTCCTTTCTCTACTCAACTCCTCTGGCTGTCACCCGCTGCAGGCAGTCAGTCAGAGTTAAGAATCCAGTGAATTTAACATAAATATTAATAGAAAATCACCGGTCCCACTCAGGCTTATGAAATTCACAAGATATTTTCTCATTATAGTAAACAACATATCTACGTAGTCGGATGTTAATTTTGACATTTTGTGACAAAGACATAGCTTTTTATGTTATTAGTTAATTTTTTTAATTTTTAGGGTGACGGAGTTGTTCGAAAATAATATGTTCCAGTGTATGATTTTTTAGTCCTGTTGTAAGCTATCTGAAACTGCCATTTAATTTTCCTTACACAAAATCTCAGATTTTTAAATAATATTTTACCAGAAATACAGAGTGACATAAAAATGCCAATTCCTTTCAAATTACGACCACGATACGCGACACGGTCAACAAGGGACCTACTGACAATCATATGTGTCGATTGGATTAAGATTGGATGAACGAAACAGCAATTATAGCACATAATTTGATGAAAAATGTATACCTGACCAAAAGGTGGCGCTATGGAGTTCATCCAAGATTGTCATATCCACTTGTTCAGAATGGAAGCCTGATTACATGTATTGATTTTGGGTTGATTCTGACCAATTATGTTTAAGTTACAACAACTTTTATGTTCATGGCGAGACACCGAAATTTGACAACCTCTGACAGCGACGCCCTTTGATAAGAACGTACAGTTTTCTCTGTCAGTCATCGTCAATGCCTTACCTATTATCTGACCAACTTTGAGATCATTAATCTGATCTCGCTTGGAGCACAGATGCATACTAGAAGACATGACAATTCCTGGTGCCAACAGGTGGCGCTACAACCGATCCTGAATATTCCACCATAGATGTCTTCAGGCTCAGCCTACAATCATGCACATACGTTTTCGGCCACATAAAATAATGTATTGCTGAATTACAGCCAATTGATGTTTCATGGCGAGGCTTAAAAATGACCTCAAACTTCGCCGAATGACTACGGTCAAGCCCTCTGGGGAAAACTTAAAAGCTTCGCAATTTAGCGTCGGCCATGTGTCTAGATTGTACAAACCAAGTTGTGAGCCAATCTGATAAAATCTCTAGGAGGAGTTCGTTAAAGTACGAGGCCTGGAAATGATCAAAATTCATAAAAAATGACATTTTCTGTTCAAAATGCCGGACATCCTGTGTAACTTAGAGCATGGGTCCAAGAGACTTTTTTGTAGGGCTTTGTCTGATATAATAGACACATAAAGGTCATTGCTGTAAGTCAAACCATATTATGGGGCTCGTCGAAAAACATAAAATAGGTGGCGCTATAGAGCCCATTCCTTGTCGACCCATGCCTGTCGCCCATAAAATACGTAATTTTACGCGACTCTGGAAGCGTGTGCAAAATTTGGTGAGTTTTTGAGCATTTTAAGGCCTCCAAAAAGGCAATTTATTTACGGCAAGAATAATAATAATAATAATAATAATAATAATAAACATCACAGATACAATAGGGTCCTCGCACTTTCAGTGCTCGGGCCCTAATAATAATAAACATCACAGATACAATAGGGTCCTCGCACTTTCAGTGCTCGGGCCCTAATAATAATAAACATCACAGATACAATAGGGTCCTCGCACTTTCAGTGCTCGGGCCCTAATAATTAAAGCTGCAAGCAGCGATGAACGGGCCCTCGCACTCACGGCCACCGCCCACCATAAGCATATCAGAAATGACACCACCCACGACTTCCTATGTCAAACCATTCAAAAGTTATAGCAGAAAAAAGGGACAACCAATCAGAAGAAGGGGCGGGGCTAGTTCAGGCCAATGAAGGTCAAGGACTCATTACAGAGTCCCATGACACCACCCACGACTCTCTATGTCAAACCATTCAAAAGTTATAGCAGAAAATCGGGACAACCAATCAGAAGAAGGGGCGGGGCTAATTTTCGCCAATTATGGTCAAGGACTCAATACCGAGTCCGATGACACCACCCACGACTCTTTATGTCAAACCTTTCAAAAGTTATGGGAGAGAAAGGTATTCTAGTGGGCGCTGTTGAGCCGTTAGGCAACGCCCATTAATGCAAACCATGAAATATCAAATGTATCGACAGGCCTGGCTTTTCTTTAAGTTGCGACATGATACAGGTGTGTACCAATTTTCGTTCATGTACGTCAAACCGTATTATGGGGCTTGAGGCGCAAAGTTTTTTCTGTCTGAACCAATCAGATGAAGGGTGGGCGCGCTTTTTGCCGTCTAGCGTCGCCACGGTAACGCTTTTGAAAGAGAAAAGTAATGCGTGGTGTCGGAGGATGGAGACGCACGTTTTGATGTATAACACACCTGGGTGCACGTTACGGTTCGGGCTGAATTAATGACCGAAGAAATGGCATAAATTGCGCCAAAATTACACGATTAATTCAAAATGTTCAAAATGGCTGACTTCCTGTTCGGTTTCGGCCATGGCGCCAAGAGACTTTCCTTTAAGTTGCGACATGATACAGGTGTGTACCGATTTTTGTGCATGTACGTCAAAGCGTATTGTAGGACTTGAGGCACGAAGTTTTATCTGTATGGACCAATCAGATGAATTGGGGGCGCGCTTTTTGGCGTCTATCATCGCCACGGTAACGCTTTTGACTGAGAAAAGTTATGCACGTTATTGCAGGATGGAGACGCACATTTTGATGTATAACACACCTGGGTGCACGTTACGGTTCTGGCGAAGAAGCGGCTGAAGGAATGGCATAAATTGCGCCAAAATTACATGATTAATTCAAACTGGCCGACTTCCTGTTGGGTTTCGGCCATGGCGCCAGGAGACTTTTCTTTAAGTTGTGCTATGATACAGGTGTGTACCGATAAAGGAAGCAATGAAAACCTTAACAAACCATGGTTTACTATAGAACTTAGGAAATCCGCAAATTCAAAATTTAATGTCTATGAGTTTTGGTTCAAATATAAATCATTGGTATAGTATGCATAAATGGCTTTATGAGGGTGACACTTCCATTATAGATAAAATGTATTTCAAAATGGTTTTCAAAAATGAAAGGACACATGAGTCTATCTTCCTTGAAAAGTTAATTTAATTACTGATACTTATTAAAATATACATTTTGTTAAGGAAATCTATTAATTTTGAGATAAATAACGGTCGCCCCCAATTACTTTTTTTAAGGTCGTTGCCCTATTAATGTAGGTTTAAAAACACTAAAATACCTTTGTTTTAAGTTTTCACATATATGCACACTACATTCCAAATGTTTGGAAAATGGCCAAATACATCTTTATTTTAAGTATTTTAAAAATAGGCCTCTCAAAGGCCTTATACATCATTGACCCACAATTGTGATTCAGGCTTAAAGCTCCCCTGCTACACGTCATTCAGGCAGCCAATCAGCACAGAGCCTCATTAACATAGCCCCCCCTCCCCTCAGAATCCCTCATAGACAAGGTTAGAAACGGTAAAAATAAAGACATGGCCCAGAGGCTGAATTTCTCATTTATGTAGAAAAAACCTTCAAAAGCTTGTTTTTAAGACATTCAATGCCTGTTTAAAATATACATTAAATGCCATAATAGGTCACCTTTAAATAATTTTTAAGCAAATGAAGCAACGGTAAATTCTCGCCAAATACAGTAAATTCCAGTTGTCCCTGAACGCACCAGGAGGATAATCGGCTTTTTAGAATTCCGACCGGTCCCTGAATGCACCTCCTCCGCGGCGCGGCGCGGTCCCGACCAGATCTCGGCTGAAACTTAAAGCCGATAATAATATAATAAAATTGCAAAGCTGCTGTGAAATAAGGTGTAATACATGCACTGTAGTTATTTTCTGTATAAAAATTGAATTTAAAAAGACGGGTTTGACTCAAAATCAGTGTGGTTTTATTTAAGTGGTCTCTGTCTCGGTAGAAGACAGACATGAAAGACATGGTAAAAAGCGAGCTGCATTACAGACATGCGCCGCCGAAATACATCGGTGAAAACTATTCCACAGGAATATTTCACCATAGATGTCTTAAGACGACTCTACAATTATGCACACAATAAAAAAATACTTACAGATTAGGTTGGGAGTGACTCGTGTGAAAACACTGGAGGATTCATGTCGTGTGAGGAACGTCAATACGGTGCGCACGCAACGTTCCCCCGCTCCCCCCCCCCTCCTCCCTCCCCTTCGGCCTCCGCTCCGCTGCAGGAGCCAGCTTGCTTTAAATCCAATGGATTTAAATAAATATTAATTACCCATCGTGCGTTTTACGCACCTTAATGCCAAAAATATATTTTCACATCACAGTAAACAATATTTTTACGAAGCTTACGAAGTTAATTGGACATGGCATGACAAAAGTATGATTTAATTGTATATGAATACATTTTTGGAAAAAGAGAGTTACAAAGTTCTTCAAAAGCGATATGTACCAGCGTATGATTTTTTAGTCATGTCGAAATGTATCTAAATCTGACATTTTATTGTCTTAAGACCAAGCCTATGATTTTAAATTATTATTTTACCAAAAAATTCAGAGTGACGTAAAATGGCAGTTCCCTTCAAGTTATGACCACGATACTCAACACAGTTAATAAGGACGCTTATGACAATAATATGTGTCGATTTCATTGTGATTGGGTGAATGAAACAGCAATGACAGCACATAATTTGATGAAAAATGTATACCTGACCAAAAGGTGGCGCTATGGATTTCAATCCAAGATTGTCATATCCACTTGTTCAGAATGGAAGCCTGATTACATGTATTGATTTTGGGTCAATTTGGACCAAGTATGTTTAAGTTACAACAACTTTTATGTTCATGGCGAGACACAGAAATTTGACCACCTCTAACGGCCACGCCCTTCGATAAGAACTTACAGTTTTCTCTGTCAGTCATCGTCAATGTCTTACCTATTATCTGACCAACTTTGAGATCATTAAACTGATCTCGCTTGGAGCACAGATGCATACTAGAAGACATCGCAATTCCTGGTGCCAACAGGTGGCGCTACAGCCGATCCTGAATATTCCACCATAGATGTCTTCAGGCTCAGCCTAAAATCATGCACATACGTTTTCAACCACATCAAATCATGTATTGCTGAATTACAGCCAATTGATGTTTGATGATGAGGCTTAAAAATTATGGAGGATTTTTTCTGCCAAAATTAAATAAATAAATACATCATTAATTAATTAAATTGGGAATGAAATATATCATTAATTAATTAAATGTGTCATTAATTAATTAAATTTAGAATGAAATATGTCATTAATTAATTAAAATACAATTCATTTTAAGTAAAAATATATATTTATTGTTTCAGCATTTAATTAATTAATGACACATTTAATTAATGATTTCGTGTTGCGTGTGAATCATGAAATGTAAAACTGCATTTAATTAATTAATGACACATTTAATTAATGATTTCGTGTTGCTGAATCATGAAATGTAAATGTAAAACTGTCAGTTTCACTCGTCAAACTCAGTGGGCGGAGCTAACGCAAATCTAGTGGAATCCACTGCTTTGGTCTGTACGGAGCCCTGGAGGTGACATGGAAATTATTATTGTTATCTCGTGCGCACGACTTTTTATCTCATGCCATTCACTTCAACATATACAGCTATTGATGCCAAGCATTTATCTAGTCGTCGAAGTCCGATCTCGGGAAACTGGCTTCACAAACGACGTTTTAAAAGTGGAACTATTTCCAGAGGCGGAGTTGACACAAAGTGCTTCGACATTGTCACGTGAGCGTGCTGGACCAATCAGAGTGGCCGCTGCCTACAGTGCTGATTTTATTTGTAGAAATAAGCTTTAAATTGCACTAAAATGACTACAAACAATGTTATATGTAAACGAAAATTAATCTGAATTATAAACCTAAGAGACCTGCTGAAACAGTGATAATTCTGTCATTAGATAGAACATTAGACAGTGATGATTCTGTCATAGGGGTTCTCCCTAATGATGGAAATATAATACCCATATGCTCAAAACCTGCTTAATGTTAAACCTGCAATAATAAAAATTTTTCTATTTTCCATTTTAATAGAGTTGTATTATAGTTATTATATATATATATATATATATATATATATATATATATATATATATATATATATATATATATATATATATATATATATATATATATATATATATCGTTTTGTTAACTCTGAGCTTTGTTGGTTGGTTTGTTATTTTGCTGGTGGTTTTGTTCTGAACACTTTTCTGTTTCTCATTTTGCTGGGACGCCGGGTCCCTCCGCCGAGACACAACTTTTGCGGTATGCGTTCATTTTTATGTCTAAAAATGATGCGCAGTGTCGACCCAATCAGAAACGATACAGATATTTTGGGATTTTTTTATATATATAAAAGAAATACATGACTTCACACAATACACGCGCTGGGTGACGCCTCCGCTCCGACGTCGTTGCTACGGCAACCCGTCAGATCAGTCAATGATGTGGCCCAGTCTGAACAGAGCCAGATCCGATATGGACACTTGCTAAAAACAGTGTGGACAGTCAGCCCTGATAATCGGATATGAGAAGGAATCAGATATGAATCAGATTTGCCTGCAGTCTGAACGTGGCCCTAGTTTATCGGAATGTGTCCCGAAGCCCTGCAACATTATGTGGATTCGATTTGCCTTGACTTGATGTGCAGGGGAACCAATCAGGTGTTTGGAATCCGCCCACTGAGTTTGACGAGTGAAACTGACAGTTTTGCATTTACATTTCATGATTCAGCAACACGAAATCATTAATTAAATGTGTCATTAATTAATTAAATGCAGTTTTACATTTCATGATTCACACGCAACACGAAATCATTAATTAAATGTGTCATTAATTAATTAAATGCTGAAACAATAAATATATATTTTTACTTAAAATGAATTGTATTTTAATTAATTAATGACATATTTCATTCTAATTTTAATTAATTAATGACACATTTAATTAATTAATGATATATTTCATTCCCAATTTAATTAATTAATGATGTATTTATTTATTTAATTTTGGCACAAAAAATCCTCCATAAAAAATGACCTCAAACTTCGCCGAATCACTACGGTCAAGCCCTCTGCTAAAAACTTAAAAGCTTCGCAATTTAGCGTCGGCCATGTGTCTAGATTGTACAAACCAAGTTGTGAGCCAATTCGATAAAATCTCTAGGAGGAGTTCGTTAAAGTACGAGGCCTAGAAATGATCAGAATTCATCAAAAATGACATTTTCTGTTCAAAATGCCGGATTTCCTGTGTAACTTAGAGCATGGGTCCAAGAGACTTTTTTGTAGCTCTTTGTCTAATATAATACACATATAAAGGTCATTGCTGTAAGTCAAACCATATTATGGGGCTCGTCGAAAAACATAAAATAGGTGGCGCTATAGAGCCCATTCTTGTGGACCCATGCCTGTCGCCCATAAAATACGTAATTTTACGCGACTCTGGAAGCGTGTGCAAAATTTGGTGAGTTTTTGAGCATTTTAAGGCCTCCAAAAAGGCAATTCATTTACGGCGAGAATAATAATAATAATAATAATAATTAAAGCTGCAAGCAGCGATGAACGGGCCCTCGCACTCACGGCCACCGCCCCCCATAAGCATATCAGAAATGACACCACCCACGACTTCCTATGTCAAACCATTCAAAAGTTATAGCAGAAAAAAGGGACAACCAATCAGAAGAAGGGGCGGGGCTAATTCAGGCCAATGAAGGTCAAGGACTCCATACAGAATCTGATGACACCACCCACGACTTTCTATGTCAAACCATTCAAAAGTTATGGCAAAGAAAAGTATTCTAGTGGGCGCTGTTGAGCCGTTAGGCCACGCTCATTAATGCAAACCATGAAATATCAAATGTATCGACAGGCCTGGCTTTTCTTTAAGTTGCGACATGATACAGGTGTGTACGGATTTTTGTTCATGTACGTCAAACCGTATTATGGGGCTTGAGGCGCAAAGTTTTTTCTGTCTGAACCAATCAGATGAAGGGTGGGCGCGCTTTTTGCCGTCTAGCGTCGCCACGGTAATGCTTTTGAAAGAGAAAAGTAATGCGTGGTGTCGGAGGATGGAGACGCACGTTTTGATGTAAAACACACCTGGGTGCACGTTACGGTTCGGGCCGTATTAATGACCGAAGAAATGGCATAAATTGCGCCAAAATTACACAATTAATTCAAAATGTTCAAAATGGCTGACTTCCTGTTCGGTTTCGGCCATGGCGCCAAGAGACTTTCCTTTAAGTTGCGACATGATACAGGTGTGTACCGATTTTCGTGCATGTACGTCAAACCGTATTGTGGGGCTTGAGGCACGAAGTTTTATCTGTATGGACCAATCAGATGAAGTGGGCGCGCGCTTTTTGGCGTCTATCATCGCCACGGTAACGCTTTTGACTGAGAAAAGTTATGCACGTTATTGCAGGATGGAGACGCACATTTTGATGTATAACACACCTGGGTGCACGTTACGGTTCGGGCGAAGAAGCGGCTGAAGGGATGGCATAAATTGTGCCAAAATTACATGATTAATTCAAACTGGCCGACTTCCTGTTGGGTTTCGGCCATGGCGCCAGGAGACTTTTTTTTAAGTTGTGCTATGATACAGGTGTGTACCGATAAAGGACGATAAAGGAAGCTCTGAAAACCTTAACAAACCATGGTTTACTATAGAACTTAGGAAATCTGCTTTAAAGAAAAACAAGCTTCATAAAAGGCATTTACAAAGTCCTAGTCCTTTAAATTGTGCTACATACAAAAATTATAGGAATAAATACAACCACCTTATTAGAAATAAATAAATGATCAATGGATAATATTGAAAGAATCACTCAACAAGAAAAAAAATCATCTATTCCAGCCCAGTCTACATTTCAGGATGGTGCATAAGATAACAGAGCATACACAAATTGCTAATAAATTCCATGATTTCTTTATAAATGTGGTTCCACGTCTTGCAAAAAATATTGAAAATGTTCATGGTTCTCCTTCTAACTATAAATGAAGGTTATCCCTCTTTAAAGAAGACCTATTATGAAAAACATAGGAACATACAATGACATAGTTATGCTGATTCTTTAATATTTGTCTTTAAATTTGTCTCAAATCAAACTGTCTGCTGTTTCTCATCATTTGGGCCGACCACCCGTCATGTGGGGTAACCAACGAATCGCAATTTTGTACCAAATTCAAAATTTAATGTCTATCAGTTTTGGTATAATACAAATCTAAAATAAATATAAATCATTGGTATAGTATGCATAAATGGCTTTATGAGGGTGACACTTCCATTATAGATAAAATGTATTTCAAAATGGTTTTCAAAAAGTAAAGGACATATGAGTCTATCTTTCTTGAAAAGTTAATTTAATTACTGATACTTAATAAAATATAAATTTTGTTAAGGAAATCTATTAATTTTGAGATAAATAACTCAAAGGCCTAATACATTATTGACACACAACTGTGATTCAGGCTTAAAGCTCCCCTGCTACACGTCATTCAGGCAGCCAATCAGCACAGAGCCTCATTAACATAGCCCCCCCTCCCCTCAGAATCCCTCATAGAGAAGGTTAGAAACGGTAAAAATAAAGACATGGCCCAGAGGCTGAATTTCTCATTTATGTAGAAAAAACATTCAAAAGCTTGTTCTTAAGACATTCAATGCCTGTTTAAAATATACATTAAATGCCATAATAGGTCACCTTTAAATAATTTTTAAGCAAATGAAGCAATTCTCGCCAAATACAGTAAATTCCAGTTGTCCCTGAACGCACCAGTAGGATAATCTGTAATTTTAGAATTCCGACCAGTCCCTGAATGCACCTCCTCCGCGGCGCTGCGCGGTTCCGACCAGATCTCGGCTGAAAGCCGATAATAATATAATAAAATTGCAAAGCTGCTGTGCAATAAGGTGTAATACATGCACTGTAATTATTTTCTGTATAAAAATTGAATGTAAAAAGACGGGTTTGACTCAAAATCAGTGTGGTTTTATTTAAGTGGTCTCTGTCTCGGTAGACATGAAACAAATCGAGCAGACATGCGCCGCCGAAATACATCGGTGAAAACTATTCCACAGGATTATTACACCATAGATGTCTTAAGACTACTCTACAATTATGCACACAACAAAAAATACTTACAGATTCGGGACCATGGAGTCGGGCTCGTGAAAACACGAGGTGTCATGGCGTGTGAGTGACGTCACCACGCTGAGCACGCAACAACGTCCCCCCGCTCCCCCCCTCCTCTCTCGGCCTCCGCTCCGCTGCAGGAGCTGGCCGGCACACAGAGCCAGTTTGCTTTAAATCCAATGGATTTAAATAAATATTGATTAAAAATCCCGCGTTGTACGCACAAAATATATTTTCACATCACAGTAAACAATATTTTTACGAAGTTTACGAAGTTAATTGGACATGGCATGACAAAGATATGATTTAATTGTATATGAATACATTTTTGGAAAAAGAGAGTTACAAAGTTCTTCAAAAGCGATATGTACCAGCGTATGATTTTTTAATCCTGTTGTAAGCTATCTGAAACTGCCATTTTATTGTCTTAAGACCAAGCCTATGATTTTAAATTATTATTTTACCAAAAAATTCAGAGTGACGTAAAATGGCAGTTCCCTTCAAGTTATGACCACGATACTCAACACAGTTAATAAGGACACTTATGACAATAATATGTGTCGATTTCATTGTGATTGGGTGAATGAAACAGCAATGACAGCACATAATTTGATGAAAAATGTATACCTGACCAAAAGGTGGCGCTATGGATTTCAATCCAAGATTGTCATATCCACTTGTTCAGAATGGAAGCCTGATTGCATCTATTGATTTTGGGTTAATTCTGACCAATTATGTTTAAGTTACAACAACTTTTATGTTCATGGCGAGACACCAAAATTTTACTACCTCTAACGGCCACGCCCTTCGATAAGAACGTACAGTTTTCTCTGTCAGTCATCGTCAATGTCTTACCTATTATCTGACCAACTTTGAGATCCATCCGCTCATCTCGCTTGGAGCACAGATGCATACTACAAGACATGACAATTCCTGGTGCCAACAGGTGGCGCTACAACCGATCCTGAATATTCCACCACATATGTCTTCAGGCTCAGCCTACAATCATGCACATACGTTTTCGGCCACATAAAATAATGTATTGCTGAATTACAGCCAATTGATGTTTCATGGCGAGGCTTAAAAATGACCTCAAACTTCGCCGAATGACTACGGTCAAGCCCTCTGGTGAAAACTTAAAAGCTTCGCAATTTAGCGTCGGCCATGTGTCTAGATTGTACAAACCAAGTTGTGAGCCAATTCGATAAAATCTCTAGGAGGAGTTCGTTAAAGTACGAGGCCTAGAAATGATCAGAATTCATGAAAAATGACATTTTCTGTTCAAAATGCCGGACTTCCTGTGTAACTTAGACCATGGGTCCAAAAGACTTTTTTGTAGCTCTTTGTCTAATATAATACACACATAAAGGTCATTGCTGTAAGTCAAACCATATTGTGGGGCTCGTCAAAAAACATAAAATAGGTGGCGCTATAGAGCCCATTCTTGTGGACCCATGCCTGTCGCCCATAAAATACGTAATTTTACGCGACTCTGGAAGCGTGTGCAAAATTTGGTGAGTTTTGGAGCATTTTAAGGCCTCCAAAAAGGCAATTTATTTACGGCGAGAATAATAATAATAATAATAATAATTAAAGCTGCAAGCAGCGATGAACGGGCCCTCGCACTCACGGCCACCGCCCCCCATAAGCATATCAAAAATGACACCACCCACGACTTCCTATGTCAAACCATTCAAAAGTTATAGCAGAAAAAAGGGACAACCAATCAGAAGAAGGGGCGGGGCTAATTCAGGCCAATGAAGGTGAAGGACTCCATACAGAATGTGATGACACCACCCACGACTCTCTATGTCAAACCATTCAAAAGTTATAGCAGAAAATCGGGACAACCAATCAGAAGAAGGGGCGGGGCTAATTTTCACCAATTATGGTCAAGGACTCAATACCGAGTCCCATGATACCACCCACGACTCTTTATGTCAAACCATTCAAAGGTTATGGCAGATAAAAGTATTCTAGTGGGCGCTGTTAAGCCGTTAGGCCACGCCCATTAATGCAAACCATGAAATATCAAATTTATCACCAGGCCTGGCTTGCCCATAGGAAAACAACACCAACCGCCGCTGAGTTTGTGTGCAGTTTCCCATTGAAACAATATCTCACACTACTGAGGTTAGATGAAAAACATTAATTAGATGAAGTTGGTAATTAAAGGAGCTTGAGGCAGGATTGAGGCAGGATTTATGAAAAAAATGTGTATACGTTTTAAGTTTTCTAGTAATAATGTCAGATGAAGCGTTCCAAACCAAAAAGAATGTTTCCTCTAGTGTATCTCTCCGTTGCCTTGAACAGGCTGTGTGCTGCAAAATGTGCTGCAATTGTGCCCGGAATTTCCCGCGCTGTCCTGCGGATGTGACGTCACATGACGCTGCATGCACGTTCTCCCCGTTCTCCCGTGCCGGCTTCGCTGTTGGCTGCAGTACCCCCAACGTCCGTCGTGGCGAAGGGTGGCGCTAGAGAGTCTCATTTCTTAAAAGGAGCCTCAAGCTCCTTTAAAGATTACAATATTTAGATATCACTCATCACACCAGTAAACAGGAGAAACCACAATGGTCAATTCTCGCCAAATTGAGTAAATTCCAATTGTCCCTGAACGCACCAGTGGATGAAAGATGCAGTGGATGAAGAAATAATCATCAGTTTCCGAATTCCGACGGTGTATATTTTTATTTGCACCTTTTGCTATAAAAAAAAAAAAAAAACAGTCAATGAAAAATGGATAGGAATAGTAAGCCAAGAGGACTTATAATATTACAAAGTTCACTCTCACTCTCAAATAAATAAATAAATATATATAAATAAATACGACAACACACCCCTCTCCCCTTCAAATAAATTCAAATGAACAATCAAACTTTTTTCTTTATACAATTAATTAATTTATACATTTATCAATATTCCATACCATGTCTTTGTCAAAGAGCATAATACAAAGTCTTTCAGCATAAAAGTGCGTATTTTTAATGTGTGACAGCGTCCTGTGTCATAACTAAATCTCTGCCAGCCTCTCCAAGATGGCCGTCGGTACCTTATCCAAGATGGCGGCCGCGCTGAACGTCAGCTCCAATGCCCCGCCCCCCCGCGGGAGATGCGCGCGCATAACAAGCCCCCCCCACCCCCCCACCCACCACCCCCCACCCCTCCCTCCGTCCCCCGCGGGAGCTGCACCCCTCCTTTCTCTACTCTCCTCTGGCTGTCACCCGCTGCAGGCAGTCAGTCAGAGTTAAGAATCCAGTGAATTTAACATAAATATTAATAGAAAATCACCGGTCCCACTCAGGCTTATGAAATTCACAAGATATTTTCTCATTATAGTAAACAACATATCTACGTAGTCGGATGTTAATTTTGACATTTTGTGACAAAGACATAGCTTTTTATGTTATTAGTTCATTTTTTTAATTTTTAGAGTGACGGAGTTGTTCGAAAATAATATGTTCCAGTGTATGATTTTTTAGTCCTGTTGTAAGCTATCTGAAACTGCCATTTAATTTTCCTTACACAAAATCTCTGATTTTTAATTAATATTTTACCAGAAATACAGAGTGACATAAAAATGCCAATTCCTTTCAAATTACGACCACGATACGCGACACGGTCAACAAGGAACCTACTGCCAATCAAATGTGTCGATTGGATTAAGATTGGATGAACGAAACAGCAATTATAGCACATAATTTGATGAAAAATGTATACCTGACCAAAAGGTGGCGCTATGGAGTTCATCCAAGATTGTCATATCCACTTGTTCAGAATTCAAGCCCGATTAAATGTATTGAATTTGGGTTCATTCTGACCAATTATGTTTAAGTTACAACAACTTTTATGTTCATGGCGAGACCCCGAAATTTGACAACCTCTGACAGCGACGCCCTTTGACACAAACGTACAGTTTTCTCTGTCAGTCATCGTCAATGCCTTACCTATTATCTCACCAACTTTTGAGATCAAGAAACTGATCTAGTTTGGAGCACAGATGCAAACTAGAAGACATGACAATTCCTGGTGCCAACAGGTGGCGCTACAACCGATCCTGAATATTCCACCATAGATGTCTTCAGGCTCAGCCTACAATCATGCACATACGTTTTCGACCACATCAAATCATGTATTGCTGAATTACAGCCAATTGATGTTTGATGGCGAAGCTTAAAAATTACCTCAAACTTCGCCGGATCACTACGGTCACGCCCTCTGGCAGAAACTTAAAAGCTTCGCAATTTAGCGTCGGCCATGTGTCTAGATTGTACAAACCAAGTTGTGAGCCAATTCGATAAAATCTCTAGGAGGAGTTCGTTAAAGTACGAGGCCTAGAAATGATCAGAATTCATGAAAAATGACATTTTCTGTTCAAAATGCCGGACTTCCTGTGTAACTTAGACCATGGGTCCAAAAGACTTTTTTGTAGCTCTTTGTCTAATATAATACTCACATAAAGGTCATTGCTGTAAGTCAAACCATATTGTGGGGCTCGTCAAAAAACATAAAATAGGTGGCGCTATAGAGCCCATTCTTGTGGACCCATGCCTGTCGCCCATAAAATACGTAATTTTACGCGACTCTGGAAGCGTGTGCAAAATTTGGTGAGTTTTCGAGCATTTTAAGGCCTCCAAAAAGGCAATTTATTTACGGCGAGAATAATAATAATAATTAAAGCTGCAAGCAGCGATGAACGGGCCCTCGCACTCACGGCCACCGCCCCCCATAAGCATATCAGAAAAGACACCACCCACGACTTCCTATGTCAAACCATTCAAAAGTTATAGCAGAAAAAAGGGACAACCAATCAGAAGAAGGGGCGGGGCTAATTCAGGCCAATGAACGTCAAGGACTCCATACAGAATCTGATAACACCACCTACGACTCTCTATGTCAAACCATTCCAAAGTTATAGCAGAAAATCGGGACAACCAATCAGAAGAAGGGGCGGGGCTAATTAAGGCCAAAGAAGCTTAAGAACTCATTACAGAGTCCCATGACACCACCCAAGACTTCCTATGTCAAACCATTCAAAAGTTATAGCAGAAAAAAGGGACAACCAATCAGAAGAAGGGGCGGGGCTAATTCAGGCCAATGAAGGTCAAGGACTCCATAAAGAATCTGATGACATCACCCACGACTCTCTATGTCAAACCATTCCAAAGTTATAGCAGAAAATCGGGACAACCAATCAGAAGAAGGGGCGGGGGTAATTAAGGCCAACGAAGCTTAAGGACTCATCACAGAGTCCCATGACACCACCCACAACTCTCTATGTCAAACCATTCAAAAGTTATGGCAGATAAAAGTATTCTAGGGGGCGCTGTTGAACCGTTAGGCCACGCCCATTAATGCAAACCATGAAATATCAAATTTATCGCCAAATCTGGCTTGCATGCAAAATTTGGTGACTTTTGGAGAACTATCAAATATGGACCAATCACATGAAGGGGGGGCGCGCCTTTTGGCGTCTAGCGTCGCAACGGTAACACTTTTGAAAGAGAAAAGTAATGCGTGGTGTCGCAGGATGTAGACGCACATTTTGGTGTATAACACACCTGGGTGCACGTTACGGTTCGGGCTGAATTAACTGCCGAAGGAATGGCATAAATTTCGCCAAAATGACACAATTTATTCAAAATGGCCGACATCCTGTTCGGTTTCGGCCATGGCTCCAAGAGACTTTTCTTTAAGTTGTGCCATGATACAGGTGTGTACCGATTTTCGTGCATGTACGTCAAACCGTATTGTGGGGCTTGAGGCACAAAGTTTTCCGGGGGGCGCTGTTGAGCCATTTTGCCACGCCCATTAATGCAAACCATGAAATATCAAATTTATCGCCAGGCCTGGCTTGCATGCCAAATTTGGTGCCTTTTGGGGAACTATCAAATATGGACCAATCAGATGAAGGGGGGGTGCGCTTGTTGGCGTCTAGCGTCGCACGGTAACACTTTTGAAAGAGAAAAGTAATGCGTGTAGTCGCAGGAAGGAGACGCACATTTTGATGTATAACACATCTGGGTTCACGATACGGTTCGGGCTGAATTAACTCTCGAAGGAATGGCATACATTGCTCCAAAATTACGCAATTAATTCAGAATGTTCAAAATGGCCGACTTCCTGTTCGGTTTCGGCCATGGCGCCAAGAGACTTTTCTTTTAGTTGCGACATGATACAGGTGTGTACCGATTTTCGTTCATGTACGTCAAACCGTATTATGGGGCTTGAGGCACAAAGTTTTTTCTGTCTGAACCAACCAGATGAAGGGTGGGCGCGCTTTTTGGCGTCTAGCGCCGCCACGGTAACGCTTTTGAAAGAGAAAAGTAATGCGTGTTGTCGCAGGATGGAGACGCACATTTTGATGTATAACACACTCGGGGGCACGTTACGGTTCGGGCTGAATTAACTTTCGAAGGAATGGCATAAATTTCGCCAAAATGACACGACTAATTCAAAATGGCCGACTTCCTGTTCGGTTTCGGGCATGACGCCAAGAGACTTTTCTTTCAGTTGCGCCATGATACAGGTGTGTACCGATTTTCGTGCATGTACGTCAAACCGTATCGTGGGGCTTGAGGCACAAAGTTTTCAAGGGGGCACTGTTGAGCCATTTTGCCACGCCCATTAATGCAAACCTTTAAATATCAAATTTTTCGCCAGGCCTGGCTTGGGTGCAAAATTTGGTGAGTTTTTGGGCATGTTTAGGGGGGCAAAAAGGCCTTCCTTTTGTCAGGAAAATAATAATAAAAATTCCTACAGATACAATAGGGCCTTCGCACTGAAGGTGCTCGGGCCCTAATAATAATAATAATAATAATAAACATCACAGATACAATAGGGTCCTCGCACTTTCAGTGCTCGGGCCCTAATAATAATAATAAACATCACAGATACAATAGGGTCCTCGCACTTTCAGTGCTCGGGCCCTAATAAACATCACAGATACAATAGGGTCCTCGCACTTTCAGTGCTCGGGCCCTAATAATAATAATAAACATCACAGATACAATAGGGTCCTCGCACTTTCAGTGCTCGGGCCCTAAATACATGTGTGTTGAAGTAAGAAAGCTGAAATAAAGCTGCTGTCTAGACGATGAGTTTCCTTCATCAGCAACAAAACATCCAACAAGAACATCAGAAACTTTGTGTTTAAACTATGTCGTCACTCAATCTACGTTTTTTTAGAGAAAATCTCCTAAACAGACAAATATGTACAGATTGATGAAGAGATGTCTCCTTAAAAACATGGAAATGATGGATATTGTTCATTTATTCATCATTTATGGGGGGGGAAAAAACATTTAAACAAGTTCAAATTTTTAAATCAAAACCCAGCTCCAATAAACGCCAGGGTTCTCCAACCCTGGTCCTAGTCCTGGTCCTGGTTCTGTTCCTGGAGAGCACCTATCCAGCATGTTTTAGTTCTCCCTGCATGAACACACCTGATTCTAATCAAGGGTCGTCATTAACTTGTCATCAAGGTCTGGACAGTTCTGTTGTTGACACAGCTCCTTGTATCATGGTGTGCTGAAGCAGGGAAAGATCTAAAACATGCTGGATAGATGCTCTCCAGGAACGGAGTTGGAGACCCATGCTCGCATGCGCGCCCTGCTCTGCTCCGACTCTGCGCCGAGTCTGCGCCACCCCGGCGGTGTTGCCGCGTTCTATGTGAAAATGGCTTTAGTTTCCATATTTCGATGAGTATTTGGTTCTAGTTTCCCTGTAATGGTTCAGATTTGTACGTTTTTGTACCATCATGCATCTGTTCTTGATGAATCAAATTTCTTAATCAGACAAAAGGTTTCTGCACAAGTTCCAGATACATCACTGGAGAAGAGATATCTTTCATGAATGCTGAATAAACACAGACGTCCTCCTGTCCTGAAACTCTTTCTCTGCTCACAAAGTCCTTTTGGAATGAAAACTTTATCGTCCAAAACATCATTTACAAACATACGTGTTATTGTGAGAGAAACACGTGACATGAATGGACTTTACATGGTCTAGACTGTCCTCCTCATCACTGACTTTATTGAAATCAGCACAAACTCAGACTTTTCTGGTCATCAAGTCAATAATACTGAAGAGAAATATATGCAGACTATTGATCACATGTGTGACATCAATATGAACATCAGCCTTCATAAAGGCCATCACCTTTCTAATTCTCATCTGTATGGAGCATGTATAATGATGAAGATGATGCTGAATTGTAATTTATCTGTAAAATGATGATGAAGAAAATGAGGAAACGAAATGACAGAAATGATGAATAAGTATTGGTGAAATGATTGATTGATCAGAGTGACAGCTGACTGATCAGACAGAGCAGCAGGATGAAGAAGTCCTGCTTGTTATTCTGGTCCAGACCAGGTTAGCTGCACACCAGAAATCTCCATGGTGACGAGTCCAGCCCTGCTTCTGTGCAAACACTACGATTCTAACGTTTGTACTGACTGAGATATTCAAACACAACATGTTACAATAACAAGTTTATCTGCTTGTTTAACACTTGAAACTAGTTTTACTGCATGAAATATTAGACATCAGTTCTTCATGTTTTTGTGTCTGACATTCAAACAAATGCTGTATTTTCTCTTCATACAAATGAATAGGTCAACATTCGTCCCAGAATTCCTCCTGACAGTTTGTTTGTGTGGAAACTTGAATCATTTGGCTGCACAACATGGGTTTGTATGGATGGATACACTGGTGGAGCTGCAGAGCTGCAGAGCTGAAGTCACTACGTCTTTATTGGAGCGGCAGCATGATGTCATGAATATTGATGAAGATTGATGAAAAACTACATTAAAACCTGGAGCATCAATTAGTTTCCATATTTTGATGAGTATTTGGTTGTAGTTTCCCTGTAAGGGCTCAGATTTGTATGTTTTTGTACCATCATGCAGCTGTTTTTGATTAATCAAATTTCTTAATCAGACAAAAGGTTTCTGCACATGTTCCAGATCCATCACTGGAGAAGAGATGTCTTTCATGAATGCTGAATAAACACAGACGTCCTCCTGTCCTGAAACTCTTTCTCTGCTCACAAAGTCCTTCTAGGAATGAAAACTTTATCGTCCAAAACATAATTTACAAACAGACGTGTTATTGGGACAGAAACACGTGACATGAATGGACTTTACATGGTCTAGACTGTCGTCCTCATCACTGACTCTATTGAAATCAGCACAAACTCAGACTTTTCTGATCATCAAGTCAATAATACTGAAGAGAAATATATGCAGATTATTGATCACATGTGTGACATCAATATGAACATCAGCCTTCATAAAATCCATCACCTTTCTAATTCTCATCTGTATGGAGCATGTAAAATGATGAAGATGATGCTGAATTGTAATTTATCTGTAAAATGATGATGAAGAAAATGAGGAAACAAGCACACAGAAATGATGAATAAGTATTGATGAAATGATTGATTGATCAGAGTGACAGCTGACTGATCAGATGGAGCAGCAGGATGAAGAAGTCCTGCTTGTTATTCTGGTCCAGACCAGGGGCCTCATGTACTAAGAGTGCGTGGATTTCAACGTGAAACCGTGAGTGGAATTTACATGAACGCAAAAATTCAGATGAACAAAACTGTGCGTTCACCCAAATCCACGCAGGTTTCTCTGTACATCCCAATCAGCGTGGATTTGAGCGCACATGCGGGAGCACAACACTCCACCCCGTCTCCTCCCTCAAATATATGTATGAATATGATAATGAAGATAATTATCCATTAAAAACCGCTCATCCTAACAAGAAATGTGCAAAAACAGGTAAAACAAATAAAAATAAACATCGGCTCTGAGCTGGAATAAATAATTTATTTGGGGGCATTTCTTCCGATTTCAGCTGCTTTGCATTATGGTGTTCTTTGCTTTGCGTTCCATGAAGAGTTTTGGTTTTATTATGATCGTACAGGTTTGTGGATGTTTATGGGCAGCGTTAGTGCATCATTACACTCTGCTTTTCTTGTTTGTATTTTATGAACCGACACCAGAACTTAAATTGGTGGATGAAAAACGGCTCCTCGTTCTGCTTTATTTTTCACGCCTATTATATACTAATGGATTAAGACCAATGTACACGTTTATTGAGTCTTACACATTGTGGATGTCCGCGATCACCTCTCTCATAAGTATAACAATGTGAACAATATACATTTATATTTAAAACATGAAGCATCACAATCTGATTTCTCTGCTGCAGAAATAAAGACAACTTGTGCCAACGGGATTATCGAGGTGCAAACGTGAGAAATAAAGAGCAAAATTTATTTAACTCAGAGTGTTGCATCCGCAGAAGGAGAGACCGGTCTTAGTACCGGTGTCGTGCCAAAAAGTGATTGCCTGCCAGAATCTGATTTCTTCTGATTTGTGGCCGCGGGAGCGCGCACAGCAGCCCGTTGAGCGATAGCGCTAAAACGTCAGATTTTCAGATTATGAAGCTCAAGAAAGAGATCAAGTCATATTTAGGCAGAAACAACTTTTCATTAACTATATTTGGCCTTCAATCAATTTTTGGCAGGTAAAAAGACCCATTTTCAGGGGAGAAATCAGATTCTGGCAGGGAATCACTCTTTGGCACGACACCTGTCCATCACCGGAGAAACTCTTTCTGGTCCTGCAGCTCCTGCAGCTGACTCGATATCAGACTCTGAAAGTTGCCTAAACATTCAATAAAAACTTTATTCATCATTGCTGAATCACATCAGTTCGCAACCAACCTTTCCGTGACATCTTAGTTTTATTTTAAAAGACAACTTTACCGGTTTTTTGCTGCAAAATGCATTTTAATATTTTTCTGTCCAGACACAGTTATGGGATGTTTTAGGATCAGGCTTTTATCTCCAGTACTCGTCCCATACGGTCGTCATGGTGACAGAGATGTCCGACCTGTAGCAGCTCCAGCTGAAGCATCATGTTGGTCTGAACCGGAGCAGCTGGTCCAGTTCAGGGCAGAGATCCAAGAGGATCCTCTTGGTTCCTGAACCAGCTGATGGTCCAGTCTTAGTCCTGGACCAGCAGGTCAGTCTGGTCCCTGAAGACTCGCTCCTGATCCTGCCATCAGCAGGTTCCTCTAACAGAACCAAGGCTGCCATCAGGATTTGCAGGTTCCATCGTTGAGCTCCTTTAGTTGTTTGTTCAGATCATGTGGTTGATTGTGAGATTGTTGCAGCTCCACTCTTGTGTAACTTATCTGGTGATGTCAGGACTGTCGTGTCCTTCACGTAGTCGTGAACTTATTGTTGACGTTACGTTTCCTCATATTCTGAAGGACTGCAACTATCTACGTTCAAGTCATTCTTTGTACATCCGACTGTGAGCGTTGAAAGTGGCGAAAGGACGTTTTTTGTGCGCCGCACGTTTTGTACATCAGGCCCCAGGTTAGCTGCACACCAGAAATCTCCATGGTAACGAGTCCAGACCTGCTTCTGTGCAAACACGACGATTCTAACGTTTGTACTGACTGAGATATTCAAACACAACATGTTACAATAACAAGTTGTTTATCTGCTTGTTTAACACTTGAAACTAGTTTTACTGCATGAAATATTACACATCAGTTCTTCATGTTTTTGTGTCTCTGACATTCAAACAAATGCTTCATTTTCTCTTCATACAAATGAATAAGTCAACATTTGTCCCAGAATTCCTCCTGACAGTTTGTTTGTTTGGAAACGTGAATGATTTGGCTGCACAACATGAGTTTGTATGGATGGATCCACTGGTGGAGCTGCAGAGCTGCAGAGCTGAAGTCACTACGTCTTTATTGGAGCAGCAGCATGATGTCATGAATATTGATGAAGATCTTTTTCACTGGTTTTGTTGGACTGTTGGAACCTGCATCCTGGTGTTTCAGCTCACATCTTTTATTCTTTATTCAGGTTGGAGAAATGCAGGTTGTCAGAGATCAGCTGTTCTTCTCTGGTCTCAGCTCTGAAGTCCAACCCCTCCCATCTGAAACATCTGGACCTGAGCTGGAACGTGGACCTGCAGGATTCAGGAGTGAAACATCTGTGTGGATTTCTGGAGAGTCCAGACTGCAGACTGGAGACTCTGAGGTCAGACATGTTTTAGTTGTGTGTTCAGATGAATCTGATGTGAAAGTTGTGTTGACACTAACCTGCAGACATCAGGCTGATCTCCTGCTGATCCACACTGACCATCTGACTGCTCTGAGTTCTTCTTCTCTGCTTTAGTCCACTAACACATTGTTTCTTCTGACAGTTCCTCTTCTGATTTATGACATAAAACTAAACATTTGAATGTGTCAGACAGGAACCAATGAAGAACCAGAGATGTGTCTCAACCTGGAATAAAACATCTTCAGAAACATGAGTTAACTTAACAGCTAATACATTCAAATATTTAATCCAGATGTTAATAAACTTAGAGAGTCTGACAGACAATAGTGGACAGACTGAATGTGTAGTCGTCCAATATATGAGTTACAGAGATAATTTACTAAATAACTTCTTACTGTGGCTGAAATCAGTCAAACCAACGTTGGCTTCTTTTGAATACCATTAAATTTCATCAAATAAAAGTTTACCAAATATGAAACTCTCAACCTGGAAAAACATATTTTTCTGTGTTTTTAATATTATTCCTTAAAATGTCTGTTAAGATAATTTCATCCACGTGACATCAAGACATAAGGTGCAACAAATAAGGTCTTTTTATGGTTTTCAGTGTGTAAAACTAAATATAAATACATGTGTGTTGAAGTAAGAAAGCTGAAATAAAGCTGCTGTCTAGACGATGAGTTTCCTTCATCAGCAACAAAACATCCAACAAGAACATCAGAAACTTTGTGTTTAAACTATGTCGTCACTCAATCAACTTTTTCAGAGAAAATCTCCTAAACAGACAAATATGTACAGATTGATGAAGAGATGTCTCCTTAAAAACATGGAAATGATGGATATTGTTCATTTATTCATCATTTATGGGGGGGGGGAAAACATTTTAACAAGTTCAAATTTTTAAATCAAAACTCAGCTCCAATAAACTTTTACCTTCATTTAATATTTACATAGAAAAACGGATATTTGTATTCAAATTCTATCAAAACTGTTTCTGACGTAAAAAACTACCTTAAACCCTGGACCATCAATTAGTTTCCATATTTTGATGAGTATTTGGTTGTAGTTTCCCTGTAATGGTTCAGATTTGTACGTTTTTTACCATCATGCATCTGTTCTTGATGAATCACATTTCTTAATCAGACAAAAGTTTTCTGCACAAGTTCCAGATACATCACTGGAGAAGAGATGTCTTTCATGAATGCTGAATAAACACAGACGTCCTCCTGTCCTGAAACTGTTTCTCTGCTCACAAAGTCCTTCTAGGAATGAAAACTTTATCGTCCAAAACATCATTTACAAACAGACGTGTTATTTGGACAGAAACACGTGACATGAATGGACTTTACATGGTCTAGACTGTCGTCCTCATCACTTACTTTATTGAAATCAGCACAAACCCAGACTTTTCTGATCATCAAGTCAATAATACTGAAGAGAAATATATGCAGACTATTGATCACATGTGTGACATCAATATGAACATCAGCCTTCATAAAGTCCATCACCTTTCTAATTCTCATCTGTATGGAGCATGTAAAATGATGAAGATGATGCTGAATTGTAATTTATCTGTAAAATGATGATGAAGAAAATGAGGAAACAAACACACAGAAATTATGTATAAGTATTGATGAAATGAATGATTGATCAGAGTGACAGCTGACTGATCAGACGGAGCAGCAGGATGAAGAATTCCTGCTTGTTATTCTGGTCCAGACCAGGTTAGCTGCACACCAGAGATCTCCATGGTAACGAGTCCAGACCTGCTTCTGTGCAAACACTACGATTCTACCGTTTGTACTGACTGAGATATTCAAACACAACATGTTACAATAACAAGTTGTTTATCTGCTTGTTTAACACTTGAAACTAGTTTTACTACATGAAATATTAGACATCAGTTCTTCATGTTTTTGTGTCTCTGACATTCAAACAAATGCTTCATTTTCTCTTCATACAAATTAATAAGTCAACATTTGTCCCAGAATTCCTCCTGACATGTTTGTTAGTGTGGAAACTTGAATCATTTGGCTGCACAACATGAGTTTGTATGGATGGATCCACTGGTGGAGCTGCAGAGCTGCAGAGCTGAAGTCACTACGTCTTTATTGGAGCAGCAGCATGATGTCATGAATATTGATGAAGATCTTTTTCACTGGTTCTGTTGGACTGTTGGAACCTGCATCCTGGTGGTTCAGCTCACATATTTTATTCTTCATTCAGGTTGAAGCGCTGCAGTCTGTCAGAGATCAGCTGTTCTTCTCTGGTCTCAGCTCTGAAGTCCAACCCCTCCCATCTGAAACAGCTGGACCTGAGCAGGAACAACAACCTGCAGGATTCAGGAGTGAAACATCTGTATGGATTTCTGGAGAGTCCAGACTGCAGACTGGAGACTCTGGAGTAAGACATGTTTTAGTTGTGTGTTCAGATGAATCTGATGTGAAAGTTGTGTTGACACTAACCTGCAGACATCAGGCTGATCTCCTGCTGATCCACACTGACCATCTGACTGCTCTGAGTTCTTCTTCTCTGCTTTAGTCCACTAACACTTTGTTTCTTATGAAAGTTCCTTCTGTTTTATGACATAAAACTAAACATCTGAATGTGTCAAACAGGAACAAATGAAGAACAAGAGATGTGTCTGAACCTGGAATAAAACATCTTCAGAAACATGAGTTAACTTAACAGCTAATACGTTCAAAAATGTAATCCAGATGTTAATAAACTTAGAGAGTCTGACAGACAATAGTGGACAGACAGAATGTGTAGTCGTCCAATATTTGAGTTACAGAGCTCATTTACTAAATAACTTCTTACTGTGGCTGAAATCAGTCAAACCAACGTTGGCTTCCTTTGACTAACATTAAATTTCATTTCAACAAATACACGTTTACCAAATGTAAAACTCTAAACATGGAAAAACATATTTTTCTGTGTTTTTAATATTATTCCTTAATATTTCTGTTCAGATCATTTCATCCAGGTGACATCAAGACATAAGGTGTAACAAATAAGGTCTTTTTATGGTTTTCAGTGTGTAAAACTAAATATAAATACATGTGTGTTGAAGTAAGAAAGCTGAAATAAAGCTGCTGTCTAGACGATGAGTTTCCTTCATCAGCAACAAAACATCCAACAAGAACATCAGAAACTTTGTGTTGAAACTATGTCGTCACTCAATCAACGTTTTCAGAGAAAATCTCCTAAACAGACAAATATGTACAGATTGATGAAGAAATGTCTCCTTAAAAACGTAGAAATGATGACTATTGTTCATTTATTCATCATTTATGGGGGGAAAAATAACATTTAAGCAAGTTGAAATTTTTACATCAAAACTCGGCTCCAATAAACTTATACCTTCATTTAATATTTACATAGAAAGACGGATATTTGAATTCAAATTTTATCAAAACTGTTTATGACGAGAAAAACTACCTTAAACCCTGGAGCATCAATTATTTTCCATATTTTGATGAGTATTTGGTTGTAGTTTCCCTGTAAGGGTTCAGATTTGTACGTTTTTGTACCATCATGCATCTGTTCTTGATGAATCACATTTCTTAATCAGACAAAAGGTTTCTGCACAAGTTCCAGATACATCACTGGAGAAGAGATGTCTTTCATGAATGCTGAATAAACGCAGACGTCCTCCTGTCCTGAAACTCTTTCTCTGCTCACAAAGTCCTTCTAGGAATGAAAACTTTATCGCCCAAAACATCATTTACAAACAGACGTGTTATTGGGACAGAAACACGTGACATGAATGGACTTTACATGGTCTAGACTGTCGTCCTCATCACTGACTTTATTGAAATCACCACAAACTCAGACTTTTCTGATCATCAAGTCAATAATACTGAAGAGAAATATATGCAGACTATTGATCACATGTGTGACATCAATATGAACATCAGCCTTCATAAAGTCCATCACCTTTCTAATTCTCATCTGTATGGAGCATGTAAAATGATGAAGATGATGCTGAATTGTAATTTATCTGTAAAATGATGATGAAGAAAATGAGGATACAAGCACACAGAAATGATGAATAAGTATTGAAGAAATGATTGATTGATCAGAGTGACAGCTGACTGATCAGACGGAGCAGCAGGATGAAGAAGTCCTGCTTGTTATTCTGGTCCAGACCAGGTTAGCTGCACACCAGAAATCTCCATGGTAACGAGTCCAGCCCTGCTTCTGTGCAAACACTAAGATTCTAACGTTTGTACTGACTGAGATATTCAAACACAACATGTTACAATAACAAGTTGTTTATCTGCTTGTTTAACACTTGAAACTAGTTTTACTGCATGAAATATTAGACATCAGTTCATCATGTTTTTGTGTCTGACATTCAAACAAATGCTTCATTTTCTCTTCATACAAATTAATAAGTCAACATTTGTCCCAGAATTCCTCCTGACAGTTTGTTTGTGTAGAAACTTGAATCATTTGGCTGCACAACATGAGTTTGTATGGATGGATCCACTGGTGGAGCTGCAGAGCTGCAGAGCTGAAGTCACTACGTCTTTATTGGAGCAGCAGCATGATGTCATGAATATTGATGAAGATCTTTTTCACTGGTTCTGTTGGACTGTTGGAACCTGCATCCTGGTGGTTCAGCTCACATCTTTTATTCTTCATTCAGGTTGGAGAAATGCAGTCTGTCAGAGATCAGCTGTTATTATCTGGTCTCAGCTCTGAAGTCCAACCCCTCCCATCTGAAACATCTGGACCTGAGTGAGAACGAGGACCTGCAGGATTCAGGAGTGAAACATCTGTGTGGATTTCTGGAGAGTCCAGACTGCAGACTGGAGACTCTGAGGTCAGACATGTTTTAGTTGTGTGTTCAGATGAATCTGATGTGAAAGTTGTGTTGACACTAACCTGCAGACATCAGGCTGATCTCCTGCTAATCCACACTGACCATCTGACTGCTCTGAGTTCTTCTTCTCTGCTTTAGTTCACTAACACTTTGTTTCTTCTGAAAGTTCCTCTTCTGTTTTATGACATAAAACTAAACATCTGAATGTGTCAGACAGGAACAAATGAAGAACCAGAGATGTGTCTGAACCTGGAATAAAACATCTTCAGAAACATGAGTTAACTTAACAGCTAATACGTTCAAAAATGTCATCCAGATGTTAATAAACTTAGAGAGTCTGACAGACAATAGTGGACAGACTGAACGTGTAGTCGTCCAATATATGAGTTACAGAGCTCATTTACTAAATAACTTCTTACTGTGGATGAAATCAGTCAAACCAAGGTTGGCTTCTTTTGAATACCATTAAATTTCATCAAATAAAAGTTTACCAAATATGAAACTCTCAACCTGGAAAAACATATTTTTCCGTGTTTTTAATATTATTCCTTAAAATGTCTGTTCAGATCATTTCATCCAGGTGACATCAAGACATAAGGTGCAACAAATAATGTCTTTTCATGGTTTTCAGTGTGTAAAACTAAATATAAATACATGTGTGTTGAAGTAAGAAAGCTGAAATAAAGCTGCTGTCTAGACGATGAGTTTCCTTCATCAGCAACAAAACATCCAACAAGAACATCAGAAACTTTGTGTTGAAACTATGTCGTCACTCAATCAACTTTTTCAGAGAAAATCTCCTAAACAGACAAATATGTACAGATTGATGAAGAGATGTCTCCTTAAAAACATGGAAATGATGGATATTGTTCATTTATTCATCATTTATGGGGGGGAAAAACATTTTGACAAGTTCAAATTTTTAAATCAAAACGCAGCTCCAATAAACTTTTACCTTCATTTAATATTTACATAGAAAAACCGATATTTGAATTCAAATTCTATCAAAACTGTTTCTGACGTAAAAAACTACAGTAAACCCTGGAGCATCAATTAGTTTCTATATTTTGACGAGTATTTGGTTCTAGTTTCCCTGTAAGGGTTCAGATTTGTACGTTTTTGTACCATCATGCATCTGTTCTTGATGAATCACATTTCTTAATCAGACAAAAGTTTTCTGCACAAGTTCCAGATACATCACTGGAGAAGAGATGTCTTTCCTGAATGCTGAATAAACACAGACGTCCTCCTGTCCTGAAACTCTTTCTCTGTTCACAAAGTCCTTCTAGGAATGAAAACTTTATCGTCCAAAACATAATTTACAAACATACGTGTTATTGTGAGAGAAACACGTGACATGAATGGACTTTACATGGTCTAGACTGTCGTCCTCATCACTGACGTTATTGAAATCAGCACAAACTCACACTTTTCTGATCATCCAGTCAATAATACTGAAGAGAAATATACGCAGACTATTGATCACATGTGTGACATCAATATGAACATCAGCCTTCATAAAGTCCATCACCTTTCTAATTCTCAACTGTATGGAGCATGTAAAATGATGATGATGCTGAATTGTAATTTATCTGTAAAATGATGATGAAGAAAATGAGGAAACAAGCACACAGAAATGATGAATAAGTATTGATGAAATGATTGATTGATCAGAGTGACAGCTGACTGATCAGATGGAGCAGCAGGATGAAGAAGTTCTGCTTGTTATTCAGGTCCAGACCAGGTTAGCTGCACACCAGAAATATCCATGGTAACGAGTCCAGCCCTGCTTCTGTGCAAACACTAAGATTCTAACGTTTGTACTGACTGAGATTTTCAAACACAACATGTTACAATAACAAGTTGTTTATCTGCTTGTTTAACACTTGAAACTAGTTTTACTGCATGAAGTATTAGACACCAGTTCTTCATGTTTTTGTGCCTCTGACATTCAAACAAATGCTTAATTTTCTCTTCATACAAATGAATAAGTCAACATTTGTCCCAGAATTCCTCCTGACAGTTTGTTTGTTTGGAAACGTGAATGATTTGGCTGCACAACATGAGTTTGTATGGATGGATCCACTGGTGGAGCTGCAGAGCTGCAGAGCTGAAGTCACTACGTCTTTATTGGAGCAGCAGCATGATGTCATGAATATTGATGAAGATCTTTTTCACTAGTTCTGTTGGACTGTTGGAACCTGCATCCTGGTGCTTCAGCTCACATATTTTATTCTTTATTCAGGTTGGAGAACTGCAGGATGTCAGAGATCAGCTGTTATTATCTGGTCTCAGCTCTGAAGTCCAACCCCTCCCATCTGAAACATCTGGACCTGAGCTGGAACGAGGACCTGCAGGATTCAGGAGTGAAACATCTGTGTGGATTTCTGGAGAGTCCAGACTGCAGACTGGAGACTCTGAGGTCAGACATGTTTTAGTTGTGTGTTCAGATGAATCTGATGTGAAAGTTGTGTTGACACTAACCTGCAGACATCAGGCTGATCTCCTGCTGATCCACACTGACCATCTGACTGCTCTGAGTTCTTCTTCTCTGCTTTAGTCCACTAACAGTTTGTTTCTTATGAAAGTTCCATCTTATTTATGACATAAAACTAAACATTTGAATGTTTCAGACAGGAACAAATGAAGAACCAGAGATGTGTCTGAACCTGGAATTAAACATCTTCAGAAACATGAGTTTACTTAACAGCTAATACGTTCAAAAATGTCATCCAGATGTTAATAAACTTAGAGAGTCTGACAGACAATAGTGGACAGACTGAACGTGTAGTCGTCCAATATATGAGTTACAGAGCTCATTTACTAAATAACTTCTTACTGTGGCAGAAATCAGTCAAACCAACGTTGGCTTCTTTTGAATACCATTAAATTTCATCAAATAAAAGTTTACCAAATATGAAACTCTCAACATGTAAAACATATTTTTCCGTGTTTTTAATATTATTCCTTAATATTTCTGTTCAGATCATTTCATCCAGGTGACATCAAGACATAAGGTGTAACAAATAAGGTCTTTTTATGGTTTTCAGTGTGTAAAACTAAATATAAATACATGTGTGTTGAAGTAAGAAAGCTGAAATAAAGCTGCTGTCTAGACGATGAGTTTCCTTCATCAGCAACAAAACATCCAACAAGAACATCAGAAACTTTGTGTTGAAACTATGTCATCACTCAATCAACTTTTTCAGAGAAAATCTCCTAAACAGACAAATATGTACAGATTGATGAAGAGATGTCTCCTTAAAAACGTAGAAATGATGGATATTGTTCATTTATTCATCATTTATGGGGGGAAAAAAACATTTAAACAAGTTGAAATTTTTACATCAAAACTCAGCTCCAATAAACTTTTACCTTCATTTAATATTTACATAGAAAAACCGATATTTGAATTCAAATTCTATCAAAACTGTTTATGACGAGAAAAACTACACTAAACCCTGGAGCATCCATTAGTTTCCATATTTTGATGAGTATTTAGTTCTAGTTTCCCTGTAATGGTTTAGATTTGTATGTTTTTGTACCATCATGCATCTGTTCTTGATGAATCACATTTCTTAATCAGACAAAAGTTTTCTGCACAAGTTCCAGATACATCACTGGAGAAGAGATGTCTTTCATGAATGCTGAATAAACACAGACGTCCTCCTGTCCTGAAACTCTTTCTCTGCTCACAAAGTCCTTCTAGGAATGAAAACTTTATCGCCCAAAACATCATTTACAAACAGACGTGTTATTGGGACAGAAACACGTGACTTGAATGGACTTTACATGGTCTAGACTGTCGTCCTCATCACTGATTTTATTGAAATCAGCACAAACTCAGACTTTTCTGATCATCAAGTCAATAATACTGAAGAGAAATATATGCAGACTATTGATCACATGTGTGACATCAATATGAACATCAGCCTTCATAAAATCCATCACCTTGCTAATTCTCATCTGTATGGAGCATGTAAAATGATGAAGATGATGCTGAATTGTAATTTATCTGTAAAATGATGATGAAGAAAATGAGGAAACAAGCACACAGAAATGATGAATAAGTATTGATGAAATGATTGATTGATCAGAGTGACAGCTGACCAGGGCCGGACTGGGAAACTTTTTCAGGCCAGGAGTCAGTCATGTAACAGGCCACCTTGGACCTGCACGCACGCGGGCGCGCGCGCACACACACACACACACACACACACACACACACACACACACAATAGTATGTTTTTGGCTGATTTAAATCAAAATGCACTCCAATATAAGACTAAGCCACTAAAACACTTACCCTAATGTCCCATGGACATTTTCAGGCCAGGACTCACCTGTGGAGGTGTTGAACAACCAAAGAAGTCCACATATGGACCTACTGTGATTTCTAAGGTTGAAATATACAGTAACGTTACTGCTGTATTTGTGATGGTACTACTTTAATAGAAGAGAATAAAGGTTTTATATAATTCGTAGTGTCAAGGTTGGAGCTATACATAAATAGCTGTCATGTAGAATATCAACTGCCTCAGTGGCACAAAGTCATACTAATGAACCCCAACCTACAGTAAATTCAAGGTTTCATGTTGGTGCTGGGATACATAACAGCAAGTCAGCAACAGACAGAAAAATTTAACAACACAATCGCTTAATAGAATAACGCTGTAGTGTCAAGAAAGCTACCATTACAAATGAGAGCCATTTATGTCAAAAGGCCGTGTCTGGTGGTGTTCATATGTCTGCAACTTTGCATGTTGTTGCTCTACTGTAGAAATGCTTCTGTACCTTCTGCCAATTGCTCTGCAATTTCTCCTGAAGCAGCAGCAGGACTGGTGTCATCCCCATCACCACCTTTGAATAGCCAATATGCTTACAGTGTTTTTTCATACACGTATAGTTCATACAGGAAGATAGTGTAGCCTAGGTCTCACTTGATTTGGCCTTGTATTCATATACATAATAATTGAATGATTATAGGCTATCCCATTTGTTGCCCAAATAAATCATTTCAAAATCAGTAAATAATTATAATCAGTACTCGAGTTGTAAAAAAAAAAATCAGGGGTCATGGTGGATTTTATCATATGGGGACAGATAATTTGTGCTGATTACAAGTAATATAATATATTACAAATAATAGCAGTGACCAAAACACCTGCAGAAATACTGCAGGAATGACATAGCAGCAGTTAAATGCAGCCTTCTGTAAGCTTTAAATATCCACTGGGCTTACATCAAATACATCAAAACACAACAATAAAAAACAGTTTTCTGAACTTATCAATATGACTCTGTCTTTCACAGGATAAGTAAAATGGATCACTGTAAAAACTCAGAATCTTAACAAGAATATTTGTCTTATTTCTAGTCTGAATAAATCAACCAATTTTTGACATTTGGCCGTGTTATCCTCCAGCGCCTTTTTTTTCTCAAACCAATTATCTTGCCCTCCTCACATGCTACTGGCCTGAGTGGCCTCTGATTGGCCTGGCCTGAGTCTCTAACTTAGACAAAAAGTCAAATAGCCGGCGCTGCGGCGCACCAGCCTGTGTAAAAAAAAAAAAGAAAAAGAGAGAGAGAGACGCAGGCGGCAGGCCAGCAGGCCAATCCTAGACCGGCGCATCGGGAATACTCCCGGTTCTCCCTATGGCCAGTCCGGGCCTGCAGCTGACTGATCAGACGGAGCAGCAGGATGAAGAAGTCCTGCTTGTTATTCTGGTCCAGACCAGGTTAGCTGCACACCAGAGATCTCCATGGTAACGAGTCCAGCCCTGCTTCTGTGCAAACACTACGATTCTACCGTTTGTACTGACTGAGATATTCAAACACAACATGTTACAATAACAAGTTGTTTATCTGCTTGTTTAACACTTGAAACTAGTTTAACTACATGAAATATTAGACATCAGTTCTTCATGTTTTTGTGTCTGACATTCAAACAAATGCTTCATTTTCTCTTCATACAAATGAATAAGTCAACATTTGTCCCAGAATTCCTCCTGACAGTTTGTTTGTGTAGAAACTTGAATAATTTGGCTGCACAACATGAGTTTGTTTGGATGGATCCACTGGTGGAGCTGCAGAGCTGCAGAGCTGAAGTCACTACGTCTTTATTGGAGCAGCAGCATGATGTCATGAATATTGATGAAGATCTTTTTCACTGGTTCTGTTGGACTGTTGGAACCTGCATCCTGGTGGTTCAGCTCACATCTTTTATTCTTTATTCAGGTTGGAGAACTGCAGTCTGTCAGAGATCAGCTGTTCTTCTCTGGTCTCAGCTCTGAAGTCCAACCCCTCCCACCTGAAACTTCTGGACCTGAGTGAGAACAACCTGCAGGATTCAGGAGTGAAACATCTGTGTGGATTTCTGGAGAGTCCAGACTGCAGACTGGAGACTCTGAGGTCAGACATGTTTTAGTTGTGTGTTCAGATGAATCTGATGTGAAAGTTGTGTTGACACTAACCTGCAGACATCAGGCTGATCTTCTACTGATCCACACTGACCATCTGACTGCTCTGAGTTCTTCTTCTCTGCTTTAGTCCACTAACACTTTGTTTCTTCTGACAGTTCCATCTTATTTATGACATAAAACTAAACATTTGAATGTGTCAGACAGGAACCAATGAAGAACCAGAGATGTGTCTAAACCTGGAATAAAACATCTTCAGAAACATGAGTTAACTTAACAGCTAATACGTTCATAAATGTCATCCAGATGTTAACAAACTTAGGGCCAAATCCACAAAAGGATTGCGCGGCTTTTGCGGCCGCTAAACCGGTGCAAATGAGACAAAAAGAGAGCGTCTAATTCACAAAGCACCCGCAAAGGGCGAATTGCTCCACAAACTGCGCTGCCAAGCAAATAGTGGCAGTCTGCGCCGGGGCCATTTGCATGCATGCAAATTAGGTAATATTCATACATTCGGCTCAAAATTGCCCCCTTTCTATGCAAATAAGCCTCATTGCAAAAAGCGCCTAATTCAGAAAGGCCAGCGCTATTTACCACACGCAAAATAGTGGAGCAAATACCGTCTTTCAAGCGTGTATTAACTGCGCGCAAAATCACTCTTCACTCCCCCTGCAGCTCTTTTTCTCTCTGTCTTCAATATGATTCAAGCCTGTGTGATACTGAATGATATTAAGGGTGAAATCTACATTCAGACATGACTGTAGACAGTCAGATCAAGTGGGGTTGTGGACTTATCGGATTTAAAAATAAAAGTAACAGGACGGAGCTCAGGATTCATCCATACATAATTGGGGCTGCTTTATTACAAACAATTCCACCATATAAACATATAAATGTAGAATGTGTGTGTTTAACAGCTGACCTGTAGGTGTGTGTAGCAAAACACAGAACATGAATTACCGTCAGATCCTGATCTGGGACCTCATCTATAAAGCTTGCTTGCGCACAAAAGGGGCCTGAAAGATGCGGCGACGCGCACTGTACGGTGCGCGTTGCTCTGCGTCGATTTAACGCGGAACCATAAATCAGGCTTGAACAGCACTGAGGGAGGAGGGAGGAGGGGGAGCGGGGCTCTTCGCACGTAAATCCACAAAGATCAGATTGCGCCCGCAAATAGCGCTGTGAATTGCGCTGCATTTGCGCCCGCAATTTGCCCTGCTTTAAGGTCCTATTCACAAAAGATTTTGCTCTAATGATATACCAGCGCAAACACGCCCATAAATATCTGCACCTGAGTGCAATTTGCCCTTTTCTGAGTAGGTGAGCGGAGCTGTTTCCAGTGTTCTCCGTAATTCAGCACACAGATCCCTAATGAAAACTTCAGAGAGCACAACAGCCTCAACTTTCACGTATTTGTACTTCTCTAGTATTTTGCATGTAGCTAGATAGATAGATAGAACTTTATTCATCCCCAAAGGGAAATTCAATCGTCCAGCAGCTCATCAAAACATAAACATAAAAATCAACCACACTTCCATTCAGACAATAAAAGCACATTCATAATATTAAAATAAACATATAAGGTTTAAAAAAAAGAGTGCACTGGCCACCATCGTGTGGTAGAACATAGCCATCATCTCCACACACACATAAAGACCTCAGTGTCTGTATGACATAAGCTAATGAAATGTCAAATGTTAAGAGGCTGTGCGCATTTACGCACAAGGCACAGCACCGCAGTAACTTCATTAACACCGGATCGGGATCAGATCAGGATCTAATGGTAATTCATGTTCTTTTTGTTTTGCTACACACACCTACAGGTCAGGTGTTAAACACACACATTCTAGATTTATATGTTTATATGGTGGAATTGTTTGTAATAAAGCAGCCCCAATTATGTATGGATGAATCCTGAACTCCGTCCTGTTACTTTTATTTTTAAATCCGATAAGTCCAAAACCCCACTTGATCTGACTGTCTACAGTCATGTCTGAATGTAGATTTCACCCTTAATATCATTCAGTATCACACAGGCTTGAATGACATTGGAGAGAGAGAGAGAAACAGAGACAGACGGGGAGTGAGGAGTTTGCGCGCAGTTTAATACACGCTTCTGAAAGACGGTATTTGCTCCACT